>NW_027464303.1:122808-297808 GCF_050947455.1 Rhinoderma darwinii | reverse complement strand
TGTGATGAATCTATAGAATATATGAGATCCCTCTGTGTGTGATGAATCTATAGAATATATGAGATCCATGTGTGTAATGAATCTATAGAATATATGAAATCCCTGTGTGATGAATCTATAGAATAGAATATACGAGATCCCTCTGTGTGTGATGAATCTATAGAACATGAGATCCCTCTGTGTGTAATGAATCTATAGAATATAAGAAATCCCTCTGTGTGTAATGAATCTATAGAATATATGAGATCCCTCTGTGTGTGATGAATCTATAGAATATATGAGATCCCTGTGTGTGATGAATCTATAGAATATATGAGATCCCTCGGTGTGTGAGGAATCTATAGAATATGAGATCCCTCTGTGTGTAATGAATCTATAGAATATACGAAATCCCTCTGTGTGTGATGAATCTATAGAATATGAGATCCCTCTGTGTGTAATGAATCTATAGAATATATGAGATCCCTCTGTGTGTGATGAATCTATAGAATATGAGATCCCTCTGTGTGTAATAAATCTATAGAATATACGAGATCCCTGTGTGTGATGAATCTATAGAATATATGAGATCCCTGTGTGTGGTGAGTCTATAGAATATATGAGATCCCTCTGTGTGTGGTGAGTCTATAGAATATATGAGATCCCTGAGTGTGATGAATCTATAGAATATATGAGATCCCTCTGTGTGTGATGAATCTATAGAATATGAGATCCCTGTGTGTGATGAATCTATAGAATATATGAGATCCCTCTGTGTGATGTATCTATAGAATATGAGATCCCTCTGTGTGTGATGAATCTATAGAATATATGAGATCCCTCTGTGTGTGATGTATCTATAGAATATATGAGATCCCTCTGTGTGATGAATCTATAGAATATATGAGATCCCTCTGTGTGTGATGACTCTATAGAATATATGAGATCCCTGTGTGATGAATCTATAGAATATATGAGATCCCTCTATGTGATGAATCTATAGAATATACGAGATCCCTGTGTGTCATGAATCTATAGAATATATGAGATCCCTCTGTGTGTGATGAATCTATAGAATATATGAGATCCCTCTGTGTGTGATGAATCTATAGAATATGTGAGATCCCTCTGTGTGTGATGAATCTATAGAATATAGGAGATCCCTCTGTGTGTAATGAATCTATAGAATATATGAGATCCCTGGGTGTGTGATGAATCTATAGAATATATGAGATCCCTCTGTGTGTGATGAATCTATAGAATATATGAGATCCCTCTGTGTGTGATGAATCTATAGAATATATGAGATCCCTCTGTGTGTATGATGAATCTATAGAATATATGAGATCCCTCTGTGTGATGAATCTATAGAATATAAGATCCCTCTGTGTGTGATGAATCTATAGAATATATGAGATCCCTCTGTGTGTGATGAATCTATAGAATATATGAGATCCCTCTGTGTGTGATGAATCTATAGAATATATGAGATCCCTCTGTGTGTGATGAATCTATAGAATATATGAGATCCCTCTGTGTGTGATGAATCTATAGAATATATGAGATCCCTCTGTGTGTGATGAATCTATAGAATATGAGACCCCTCTGTGTGTAATGAATCTATAGAATATATGAGATCCCTCTGTGTGTGATGAATCTATAGAATATATGAGATCCCTCTGTGTGTGATGAATCTATAGAATATATGAGATCCCTGTGTGTGATGAATCTATAGAATATACGAGATCCCTCTGTGTGTGATGAATCTATAGAATATATGAGATCCCTCTGTGTGTGATGAATCTATAGAATATATGAGATCCCTGTGTGTGATGAATCTATAGAATATATGAGATCCCTCTGTGTGTGATGAATCTATAGAATATATGAGACACTTTATGAATTACTGAAATAAATGAACTTTTCATGAAAAGTAAAAAAATAGTCTATAAATCTAAACAGTACAGGGGGGGCAGGTCGGGATCTTTAGAAGATTTATAGACTATTTATTTGTGATCTGGGAAGGGGATGGAACAACCGCCATGTCCTTCTGCCAATCGCTAAATAATAACTCCTGGGGATAAACTTCACTTTTAATATTCCAAGAGATGAGATGAACGTTTCAGATCCCGCCATTGGTGGGACAGCAGAAATTATGACACCATCGCACTTTACAGCAATAACGATTTCGATCATAATGGCGGAAATCATGTGAAATGGTTGAAAAATAAACCGTATACCGTACGAATAAGAAAAAACTGCACACTAACCCCTTCCCGACATCCGCCGTATAGGTACTGCACAACGGGAAACAGTCATCGGTGCTAATTGCACCGTGACAAAGTAAAGATGGCTGCTGTCCCTGACAGCCAGCTCTACTACTCGCCCAGGGTAGAATATATGAGATCCCTCTGTGTGTAATGAATCTATAGAATATATGAAATCCCTGTGATGAATCTATAGAATATACGAGATCCATCTGTGTGTGATGAATCTATAGAATATATGAGATCCCTCTGTGTGTGATGAATCTATAGAATATACGAGATCTCTCTGTGCGTGATGAATCTATAAAATATATGAGATCCCTGTGTGTAATTAATCTATAGAATATGAAATCCCTGTGTGTGATGAATCTATAGAATATATGAGATCCCTGTGTGTGATGAATCTATAGAATATACGAGATCCCTGTGTGTGATGAATCTATAGAATATACGAGATCCCTGTGTGTGATGAATCTATAGAATATATGAGATCCCTCTGTGTGTGATGAATCTATAGAATATATGAGATCCCTGTGTGTGATGATCTCAATAGAACATGAGATCCCTCTGTGTGTAATGAATCTATAGAATATACGAGATCCCTCTGTGTGTGACGAATCTATAGAATATAGGAGATCCCTGTGTGTAATGAATCTATAGAATATGAAATCCCTGTGTGATGAATCTATAGAATATATGAGATCCCTGTGTGTGATGAATCTATAGAATATACGAGATCCCTCTGTGCGTGATGAATCTATAGAATATATGAGATCCCTCTGCATGTGATGAATCTATAGAATATACGAGATCCCTGTGTGTGATGAATCTATAGAATATGAGATCCCTCTGTGTGTAATGAATCTAGAATATATGAGATCCCTGTGTGTGATTATCTCAATAGAACATGAGATCCCTCTGTGTGTAATGAATCTATAGAATATGAGATCCCTCTGTGTGTGATGAATCTATAGGATATATGAGATCCCTCTGTGTGTAATGAATCTATAGAATATACGAGATCCCTCTGTGTGTGATGAATCTATAGAATATATGAGATCCCTCTGTGTGTGATGAATCTATAGAATATATGAGATCCATGTGTGTAATGAATCTATAGAATATATGAAATCCCTGTGTGATGAATCTATAGAATAGAATATACGAGATCCCTCTGTGTGTGATGAATCTATAGAACATGAGATCCCTCTGTGTGTAATGAATCTATAGAATATAAGAAATCCCTCTGTGTGTAATGAATCTATAGAATATATGAGATCCCTCTGTGTGTGATGAATCTATAGAATATATGAGATCCCTGTGTGTGATGAATCTATAGAATATATGAGATCCCTCGGTGTGTGAGGAATCTATAGAATATGAGATCCCTCTGTGTGTAATGAATCTATAGAATATACGAAATCCCTCTGTGTGTGATGAATCTATAGAATATGAGATCCCTCTGTGTGTAATGAATCTATAGAATATATGAGATCCCTCTGTGTGTGATGAATCTATAGAATATGAGATCCCTCTGTGTGTAATAAATCTATAGAATATACGAGATCCCTGTGTGTGATGAATCTATAGAATATATGAGATCCCTGTGTGTGGTGAGTCTATAGAATATATGAGATCCCTCTGTGTGTGGTGAGTCTATAGAATATATGAGATCCCTGAGTGTGATGAATCTATAGAATATATGAGATCCCTCTGTGTGTGATGAATCTATAGAATATATGAGATCCCTGTGTGTGATGAATCTATAGAATATATGAGATCCCTCTGTGTGATGTATCTATAGAATATGAGATCCCTCTGTGTGTGATGAATCTATAGAATATATGAGATCCCTCTGTGTGATGAATCTATAGAATATATGAGATCCCTCTGTGTGTGATGACTCTATAGAATATATGAGATCCCTGTGTGATGAATCTATAGAATATATGAGATCCCTCTATGTGATGAATCTATAGAATATACGAGATCCCTGTGTGTCATGAATCTATAGAATATATGAGATCCCTCTGTGTGTGATGAATCTATAGAATATATGAGATCCCTCTGTGTGTGATGAATCTATAGAATATGTGAGATCCCTCTGTGTGTGATGAATCTATAGAATATAGGAGATCCCTCTGTGTGTGATGAATCTATAGAATATATGAGATCCCTCTGTGTGTGATGAATCTATAGAATATATGAGATCCCTCTGTGTGTATGATGAATCTATAGAATATATGAGATCCCTCTATGTGATGAATCTATAGAATATAAGATCCCTCTGTGTGTGATGAATCTATAGAATATATGAGATCCCTCTGTGTGTGATGAATCTATAGAATATATGAGATCCCTCTGTGTGTGATGAATCTATAGAATATATGAGATCCCTCTGTGTGTGATGAATCTATAGAATATATGAGATCCCTCTGTGTGTGATGAATCTATAGAATATATGAGATCCCTCTGTGTGTGATGAATCTATAGAATATGAGACCCCTCTGTGTGTAATGAATCTATAGAATATATGAGATCCCTCTGTGTGTGATGAATCTATAGAATATATGAGATCCCTCTGTGTGTGATGAATCTATAGAATATATGAGATCCCTGTGTGTGATGAATCTATAGAATACAATATGTCAAAGACAACACCCATCGCCACCAACGTCACCTAGGGAGGTGGCAGTGATGCCACCTCTAGGAGCGCTCTGATTGGTCGGTCTGTAATGACGACCAATCAGAGCACCGGGGGGTGTTTTGACCATCGAGATGGCTCTGCACGTCGCCATTCCAGTTTGAGGCAGCGTGCAGAGTGGTTGAGAGACTGTCTGCTGTGGCTTTGCTGGGATTTGTAGTGCGATCTGCGATACTTTTTTTTTTTTGTGATCAGACAGATTTTTTTTTGTCCCTTTCCCTGTCCTTGTCCCTGTCCCACCCTACCCCCTCCCTGTCCAAGTCCTGTGCCCACTGAGGGCTGGTTAGTGACCGCCATCACTGATCAGCATCCGTGGGGTTTTTTCTGCAGGTTCTTTCTTTGTGCCTTTTTTCACCCACACCAATTACCTGTGTGCGCCCGGCGACCGCTGATCAGTGACCGCCATCACTGATCGGTATTTGTGCTCAACTTTTGGTCCAGGAATTTTTTATTTTTGTCAATTATAAATTTGCACCATCTCCCTGTGTGCGCCCGGCAGCGCAGACTGATTAGTTATCAGCATCTCTGGTCATTTGTTGACGCAGGTTTTTTTAGGTATTTTTTTCACCTAAAATGTAAAATATAATAGTAGTTCGGTGTAGCTGGCAGGCAGGGAGTCAGGATGGCACACGCAGGGGCGGATTACAATGAGGGCAATATGGGCAAGTGCCCGGGGCCCATGGTACCCTTAATCCGCCCCTGAGCACACGCCAGCGTTACAAACCTTAATTTCGTTTTAGATCTAGAGAGAGAGATATTGAGCAACTTTTTTTTTTAGTAGAAATTCACCGCAGTTCAGTTACACTCCAGGTTTTTTAGTAATAGATGGCGCCAGTTACTGACGGACGTTCAGTTGTTTTTAGTAATAGATGGCGCCAGTTACTGACGGACGTTCAGTTGTTTTTAGTAATAGATGGCGCCAGTTACTGACGGACGTTCAGTTGTTTTTAGTAATAGATGCGGCAGTTACTGACGGACGTTCAGTTGTTTTTAGTAATAGATGGCGCCAGTTACTGACGGACGTTCAGTTGTTTTTAGTAATAGATGCGGCAGTTACTCACGGACGTTCAGTTGTTTTTAGTAATAGATGCGGCAGTTACTCACGGACGTTCAGTTGTTTTTAGTAATAGATGCGGCAGTTACTGACGGGCGTTCACTTGTTTTTAGTAATATATGGCGCCAGTTAGTGACGGGCGTTCACTTGTTTTTAGTAATAGATGGCGGCAGTTACGGACGGGCGTTCACTTGTTTTTAGTAATAGATGGCGGCAGTTACGGACGGGCGTTCACTTGTTTTTAGTAATAGCGGCAGTTACTGACGGGCGTTCACTTGTTTTTAGTAATAGCGGCAGTTACTGACGGGCGTTCACTTGTTTTTAGTAATAGCGGCAGTTACTGACGGGCGTTCACTTGTTTTTAGTAATAGCGGCAGTTACTGACGGGCGTTCACTTGTTTTTAGTAATAGCGGCAGTTACTGACGGGCGTTCACTTGTTTTTAGTAATAGATGGCGGCAGTTACTGACGGGCGTTCACTTGTTTTTAGTAATAGATGGTGGCAGTTACTCACGGGCGTTCACTTGTTTTTAGTAATAGGTGGCGGCAGTTACTGACGGACGTTCACTTGTTTTTAGTAATAGATGGCGGCAGTTACTGACGGGCGTTCACTTGTTTTTAGTAATAGATGGCGGCAGTTACTGACGGGCGTTCACTTGTTTTTAGTAATAGATGGCAGCAGTTACTGACGGACGTTCAGTTGTTTTTAGTAATAGATGGCGCCAGTTACTGATAGACGTTCACTTGTTTTTAGTAATAGGTGGCGACAGTTACTGACGGGCGTTCACTTGTTTTTAGTAATAGATGCGGCAGTTACTGACGGACGTTCAGTTGTTTTTAGTAATAGATGCGGCAGTTACTGACGGACGTTCAGTTGTTTTTAGTAATAGATGCGGCAGTTACTGACGGACGTTCAGTTGTTTTTAGTAATAGATGCGGCAGTTACTGACGGGCGTTCAGTTGTTATTAGTAATAGATGGCGGCAGTTACTGACGGACGTTCAGTTGTTTTTAGTAATAGATGCGGCAGTTACTGACGGACGTTCAGTTGTTTTTAGTAATAGATGGTGGAGGTTACTCACGGGTGTTCAGTTGTTTTTAGTAATAGATGGTGGCAGTTACTCACGGGTGTTCAGTTGTTTTTAGTAATAGATGGCGCCAGTTACTGATGGACGTTCACTTGTTTTTAGTAATAGATGGTGGCAGTTACTCACGGGTGTTCAGTTGTTTTTAGTAATAGATGGCGGCAGTTACTGACGGGCGTTCACTTGTTTTTAGTAATAGATGGCGGCAGTTACTGACGGGCGTTCACTTGTTTTTAGTAATAGATGGCGGCAGTTACTGACGGGCGTTCACTTGTTTTTAGTAATAGCGGCAGTTACTGACGGGCGTTCACTTGTTTTTAGTAATAGATGGTGGCAGTTACTGACGGGCGTTCACTTGTTTTTAGTAATAGCGTCAGTTACTGACGGGCGTTCACTTGTTTTTAGTAATAGATGGCAGAAGTTACTGACGGACGTTCAGTTGTTTTTAGTAATAGATGCGGCAGTTACTGACGGACGTTCACTTGTTTTTAGTAATAGATGGCGGCAGTTACTGACGGACGTTCACTTGTTTTTAGTAATAGATGGCGGCAGTTACTGATGGACGTTCACTTGTTTTTAGTAATAGATGGCGGCAGTTACTGACGGGCGTTCACTTGTTTTTAGTAATAGATGGCGGCAGTTACTGATGGACGTTCACTTGTTTTTAGTAATAGATGGCGGCAGTTACTGACGGGCGTTCACTTGTTTTTAGTAATAGATGGCGGCAGTGACTGACGGGCGTTCACTTGTTATTAGTAATAGATGGCAGCAGTTACTGACGGGCGTTCACTTGTTTTTTTCTAACTGACGATCGCCCAGTAAATTCTATTCATTTTTCCTTTTCTTCTAATTTCTGTTCACTGTACACGTCTGCCATCATCGTCTCTGACGCGGAGGCGGCCAGCGAGGGAGACGAGGAACAGGCCCCACTCCCTTTAGTTTCCTCCTCCAGTGATGAGGAACCCCCCCCCCCCCCAAAGGCGACCCAGGAGAGCTGCTGAGCCAACCCCAATGATTGATCCCGTGTGGACTCCACTCCCCGAAAATGATGAGCCTCAAATTCCTGATTTTAATCGGCAGCTCAGGAGACTGAAGGCCTCACAGAAATGGACTTTTTCAGGGTCTTTTTCTCTGAGGAGTTTGTTAATTTAATGGTGGCCCAGACGCATCTGTACGCCCAACAATTTTTAACCCAAAGCTCCACGTCATCATTTGTTAGGTGGACCGCAGTAGATGCAGCGGAGATGATGACATTTTGGGGCCTTGTGCTGCATATGGGACCAGTGAGGAAGCCGGAGGTTCGGCAATACTGTAGTGTGCGGAAATTTTGTACAGAACCCCAATTTACTGCATTGCCATGACCCGGACTCTCTATATAATAATGATAATGCCCAGCGCCCGCCCCAGGACGACCCCACATTTGACCGTCTATTTAAAATCAGGCCACTCATTGATCATTTCTGCACCAAGTTTTCACAAGTGTACACCCCCGATAAATATATTTCCATAGACGAGGCCCTTGTTCATTTTAAGGGGAGGCTTAAATTCCGCCAATACCTGCCCAATAAGAGGGCAAGGTATGGAATTAAATTGTACAACCTATGTGAAAGCACGTCTGGGTATAGACACAGGTTTAGGGTTTACGAGGGGAAGGAGTCTATTATTGAACCCCCAGAATGCCCCCCCCCTTAGAGGGAGAATAGTGCGGGATTTAATACACCCATTGCTGGACCGGGGTTATCACCTTACGTCGATAACTTCTATACCAGCATCCCACTATTTAAGTGCCTTTCTGCCAGAAGTCCTGTAGCATGTGGGACCGTGCGCAAAAATCAGAGAGGCCTCCCTAAAAACACTGCAAGGCCAAAGCCTCAGAAGGGGTGAGAGCGGGGACTATGCAGCGAGAACATGCTGTCAAATAGAAGGACAAGAGGGATGTCCTTATATTGACCACAATAGATGGCAGCGGCAGCACCGCTGTCCCTGAACGAGGTACCACCACAGTGACCCACAAGCCAGACTGCATCCTGGGCTACAATAAGTACATGGGGGGGGGTGATCTCTCTGATCAAGTACTGAAGCCGTATAGTGCCCTACGGAAAACAAAGACATGGCACAAAAACTTGGCCGTGCACATTATACAGAGGGCATTATATAACGCCTACGTACTATCCCGATGTGCCGGCCGGACAGGGACATTCCTGAACTTCCAAGAGGGGGTGATCAAGGCCCTTGTATTTGGGAACCAGGCAGGGGAGGGCACAGGCACATCTGCTGGTAGCGATGGTCCACGTATTGTACCAGGGCAACATTTCCCCAATGAAGTGCCCCAAACGAGAATAGAACGGAAGAGCACAAAAGAGGTGCAGAGAGTTCCAAAAGGGGAATAAGAAAAGACACGACTTACCCCTGTGAAACCTGCCCCGAAAAACCTGGCCTGTTATCAAGGATTGCTTCAGAGTACCACACAGCCATAAATTATCACTTCAGGCTTCATTAACCCCTTTATTATACCAAAAGCAACATGGCGTCCACACACACGTCCAGCTACATCCTAGCTCCAAAAGACAAATGGCGCTTCTGAGCCCCGCCGTGTGTCCAGACAGCCGGTTATGACCACATGTGGGGGATTGTTTTACTCGGGAGAAATTGCTTTACAAATGTTGTGGTGCTTTTTCTCTTTTAGTCCTCGTGGAAATGAGAAAAAATTAGCTAAACCGACATTTCTTTGAAAAAATGTAGATTTTCATTTCACGGCCTACTTCCAATAATTTCTGCAAAAAAACTGTGGGGTCAAAATGCTCACTGCACCCCTAGATAATTTCACTGAGGGGTGTAGATTCCAAAATGGGGTCACTTTTGGGGGATTTCCACTATTTTGGCGCCGCAAGAGCCTTTCAGACGCGACATGGAGCCTAAAATATATTCTAATAAAAAGGAGGCCCCAAAATCCACTAGGTGCTCCTCTCATTCTGAGGCCGGGGCTTCAGTCCAGTAACACGCTACGGCCACGTGTGGGATATTTCCTAAATCTGAAGAATCTGGGCAATAAATATTGACTTGCGTTTCTCTGGTAAAACTTTCTGTGTTACAAAAAAAATGGATTAAAAATGAATTTCTGCAAAAAAAAAAAAAATGAAATTTGTACATTTCCCCTCTACTTTGCCTTAATTCCTGTGAAACATCTAAAGGGTTAAGACATTTTCATAATGCTGTTTTGAATACTTTGAGGGGTGAAGTTTTTAAAATGGGGTGACTTTTTGGGGGTTTATAATATATAGGGCCCACAAAGCCACTTCAGAACTGACCTGGTCCCTGTATAAATAGACTTTTGAAATTTTCTTGAAAATGTGAGGAATTGCTGCTAAAGTTCTGAGCCTCGTAACGTCCGAGAGAAATAAAAGGATGTTCATAAAACGATGCCAATCTAAAGTAGACACATGGGGGATATTAATTAGCGACTGTTTTGTGTGGTATAACTGCCTGTCTTACAAGCAGATACATTTAAATTGAGAAAAATGCTAATTTTTGCAATTTTTCACAATTAAATACTGAACATATCGAGCAAATTTTGCCAGTAACATAAAGTCCAATGTGTCACGAGAAAACAATCACAGAATCGCTTGGATAGGTTTAAAGCGTTCTGGAGTTATTACCACATAAAGTGACACGTGTCAGATTTGAAAAATGAGGCTGTCGGGAAGGTCAAAAGTGGCCAAAGAGGGAAGGGGTTAAATACAGATTTTAACAAAAAAGTCGCCTCCTCTACAAACGGTTTAGGGGAAAAAATGATCCACGAGAACTTCTAATCAGATGCTGATAAAAGAACTGACGGTCTGAGACGTGGATTGTCTACCAGCTGACAAGACAGAGGAAAACAAAACCCAGGACAAGACACAAAGAAAAGAACAAAGTTCTCCAGAAATAAAACACAACAACAAGTTCACGCTCAACCTCGTTACCAAATCTAAATCTGCAAACAAAGCATCAAAGATATTGTGAATAAACATTCATATCCTACACCAGAGACTGGCACTGTCCCTGCAAAAGTCCCCAACATCAGAGACTGGCACTGTCCCTGCAAAAGTCACCACCAGAGACTGGCACTGTCCCTGCAAAAATCATCACCAGAGACTGGCACTGTCCCTGCAAAAGTCCCCAACATCAGAGACTGGCACTGTCCCTGCAAAAGTCACCACCAGAGACTGGCACTGTCCCTGCAAAAATCATCACCAGAGACTGGCACTGTCCCTGCAAAAGTCACCATCATCAGAGACTGGCACTGTCCCTGCAAAAGTCCCCAACATCAGAGACTGGCACGGTCCCTGCAAAAGTCCCCAACATCAGAGACTGGCACTGACCATGCAAAAGTCACCACCATCAGAGACTGGCACTGTCCCTGCAAAAGTCACCACCATCAGAGACTGGCACTGTCCCTGCAAAAGTCACCACCATCAGAGACTGGCACTGTCCCTGCAAAAGTCACCACCATCAGAGACTGGCACTGTCCCTGCAAAAGTCACCACCAGAGACTGGCACTGTCCCTGCAAAAGTCCCCAACATCAGAGACTGGCACTGTCCCTGCAAAAGTCACCATCAGAGACTGTCCCTGCAAAAATCACCACCATCAGAGACTGGCACTGTCCCTGCAAAAGTCACCATCAGAGACTGGCAATGTCCCTGCAAAAGTCACCTTCAGAGACTGGCACTGTCCCTGCAAATGTCACCATCATCAGAGACTGGCACTGTCCCTGCAAAAATCACCATCAACAGAGACTGGCACTGTCCCTGCAAAAGTCACCACCATCAGAGACTGGAACTGTCACTGCAAAAGTCACCACCATCAGAGACTGGCACGGTCCCTGCAAAAGTCACCACCATCAGAGACTGGCACTGTCCCTGCAAAAGTCCCCAACATCAGAGACTGGCACTGTCCCTGCAAAAGTCACCAGAGACTGGCACTGTCCCTGCAAAAGTCACCACCATCAGAGACTGGCACGGTCCCTGCAAAAGTCACCACCATCAGAGACTGGCACGGTCCCTGCAAAAGTCCCCAACATCAGAGACTGGCACTGTCCCTGCAAAAGTCACCATCAGAGACTGGCACTGTCCCTGCAAAAGTCACCACCATCAGAGACTGGCACTGTCCCTGCAAAAGTCACCAGAGACTGGCACTGTCCCTGCAAAAGTCACCACCATCAGAGACTGGCACGGTCCCTGCAAAAGTCACCACCAGAGACTGGCACTGTCCCTGCAAAAGTCACCATCAGAGACTGGCACTTTCCCTGCAAAAGTCACCACCAGAGACTGGCACTGTCCCTGCAAAAGTCCCCAACATCAGAGACTGGCACTGTCCCTGCAAAAGTCACCACCATCAGAGACTGGCACTGTCCCTGCAAAAGTCACCATCAGAGACTGGCAATGTCCCTGCAAAAGTCACCATCAGAGACTGGCACTGTCCCTGCAAAAGTCACCATCAGAGACTGGCACTGTCCCTGCAAAAGTCACCACCACAAGAGACTGGCACTGTCCCTGCAAAAGTCACCACCACCAGAGACTGGCACTGTCCCAGCAAAAGTCACAACCATCAGAGACTGGAACGGTCACTGCAAAAGTCATCATCAGTGACTAGCACTGTCCCTGCAAAAGTCACCACCATCAGAGACTGGCACTGTCCCTGCAAAAGTCACCATCAGAGACTGGCACGGTCCCTGCAAAAGTCACCACCATCAGAGACTGGCACGGTCCCTGCAAAAGTCACCATCAGAGACTGGCAATGTCCCTGCAAAAGTCACCATCAGAGACTGGCACTGTCCCTGCAAATGTCACCATCAGAGACTGGCACTGTCCCTGCAAAAGTCACCATCAGAGACTGGCACTGTCCCTGCAAAAGTCACCATCATCAGAGACTGGCACTGTCCCTGCAAAAATCACCATCAGAGACTGGCACTGTCCCTGCAAAAGTCACCACCATCAGAGACTGGAACTGTCCCTGCAAAAGTCACCATCAGAGACTGGCACTGTCCCTGCAAAAGTCACCACCATCAGAGACTGGAACTGTCCCTGCAAAAGTCACCACCATCAGAGACTGGCACGGTCCCTGCAAAAGTCACCACCATCAGAGACTGGCACGGTCCCTGCAAAAGTCACCACCAGAGACTGGCACTGTCCCTGCAAAAGTCCCCAACATCAGAGACTGGCACTGTCCCTGCAAAAGTCACCACCATCAGAGACTGGCACTGTCCCTGCAAAAGTCACCAGAGACTGGCAATGTCCCTGCAAAAGTCACCATCAGAGACTGGCACTGTCCCTGCAAAAGTCACCAGAGACTGGCACTGTCCCTGCAAAAGTCACCACCACCAGAGACTGGCACTGTCCCTGCAAAAGTCACCATCAGGGACTGGCACTGTCCCTGCAAAAGTCACCACCACCAGAGACTGGCACTGTCCCTGCAAAAGTCACCATCAGTGACTGGCACTGTCCCTGCAAAAGTCACCACCATCAGAGACTGGCACTGTCCCTGCAAAAGTCACCACCATCAGAGACTGGCACTGTCCCTGCAAAAGTCACCACCATCAGAGACTGGAACTGTCCCTGCAAAAGTCACCACCATCAGAGACTGGCACGGTCCCTGCAAAAATCACAAACAGAGACTGGCACTGTCCCTGCAAAAGTCCCCAACATCAGAGACTGGCACTGTCCCTGCAAAAGTCACCACCAGAGACTGGCACTGTCCCTGCAAAAGTCCCCAACATCAGAGACTGGCACTGTCCCTGCAAAAGTCACCATCAGAGACTGGCGCTGTCCCTGCAAAAGTCACCATCAGAGACTGGCACTGTCCCTGCAAAAGTCACCATCAGAGACTGTCCCTGCAAAAATCACCACCATCAGAGACTGGCACTGTCCCTGCAAAAGTCACCATCAGAGACTGGCAATGTCCCTGCAAAAGTCACCATCAGAGCCTGGCACTGTCCCTGCAAAAATCACCATCAGAGTCTGGAACTGTCACTGCAAAAGTCACCACCATCAGAGACTGGAACTGTCACTGCAAAAGTCACCACCATCAGAGACTGGCACGGTCCCTGCAAAAGTCACCACCATCAGAGACTGGCACTGTCCCTGCAAAAGTCACCACCATCAGAGACTGGCGCTGTCCCTGCAAAAGTCACCATCAGAGACTGGCACTGTCCCTGCAAAATTCACCACCAGAGACTGGCACTGTCCCTGCAAAAGTCCCCAACATCAGTGACTGGCACTGTCCCTGCAAAAGTCACCATCAGAGACTGGCACTGTCCCTGCAAAAGTCACCATCAGAGACTGTCCCTGCAAAAATCACCACCATCAGAGACTGGCACTGTCCCTGTAAAAGTCACCATCAGAGACTGGCAATGTCCCTGCAAAAGTCACCATCAGAGACTGGCACTGTCCCTGCAAAAGTCACCACCACCAGAGACTGGCACTGTCCCTGCAAAAGTCACCACCAGAGACTGGAACTGTCACTGCAAAAGTCATCATCAGAGACTGGCACTGTCCCTGCAAAAGTCACCACCATCAGAGACTGGCACGGTCCCTGCAAAAGTCACCACCATCAGAGACTGGCACGGTCCCTGCAAAAGTCACCACCATCAGAGACTGGAACTGTCCCTGCAAAAGTCACCATCAGAGACTGGCACTGTCCCTGCAAAAGTCACCATCAGAGACTGGCACTGTCCCTGCAAAAGTCACCACCATCAGAGACTGGCACTGTCCCTGCAAAAGTCACCACCATCAGAGACTGGCACTGTCCCTGCAAAAGTCACCACCATCAGAGACTGGCACTGTCCCTGCAAAAGTCACCACCTTCAGAGACTGGCACTGTCCCTGCAAAAGTCACCACCTTCAGAGACTGGCACTGTCCCTGCAAAAGTCACCACCATCAGAGACTGGCACTGTCCCTGCAAAAGTCACCACCATCAGAGGCTGGCACTGTCCCTGCAAAAGTAACCACCATCAGAGACTGGCACTGTCCCTGCAAAAGTCACCACCTTCAGAGACTGGCACTGTCCCTGCAAAAACCATCACCTTCAGAGACTGGCACTGTCCCTGCAAAAGTCACCACCATCAGAACCTGGAACTGTCACTGCAAAAGTCACCATCAGAGACTGGCACTGTCCCTGCAAAAGTCACCACCATCAGAGACTGGCACTGTTCCTGCAAAAGTCACCACCATCAGAGACTGGCACTGTCCCTGCAAAAGTAGAAAATGTAAGCCCTGTACCGACATCTTGTCATCAAACACCATCCACATCCCAAACACAACAGACTATAAAATCACCGGAACGTTCTCCTATACGGTCATCCTCCAACGTAGCGGACATGATCCCGAGTACAAGGGGCATCAGTAGAGAAATCTACAAAAACGACAAACCAGGATGAATCTCCACAGACCTCCAATAAAACAGGAGCTGGAGGAACACGGGGAAAACCCATCTCTACACCAGACCACAGCCCGGAAGATTTAGAAGTCCTAATACTGAAGGGTCATTTTAAAGGACAGAGAAAGAAAAATGTGGGAACTGCAGCTGAGGAGAAAATCCCGATCATTGTCACGAGGCCTCAGCCTAAAACCTGGATTTATGAGCCACCACATGGACACACGTCACATCCCCATCAGACTGACTCCAGATCCCTCAACTCCTAAGTCCTCACCGTAAAACCTCCGTAACATCCCTCGGCTTATCTTACTGATGTGTCTCCTCATGTATGACCCGTCTTTATGTCACATCTTATATGTTCTGCTCTATTCTAAGTCATCACCCTATAACCTCCGTATCATCTCCCCGGCTTATCTTACTGATGTGTCTCCTCATGTATGACCCGTCTTTGTGTCACATCTTATATGTTCTGCTCTATTCTAAGTCATCACCCTAAAACCTCCGTATCATCCCCCGGCTTATCTTACTGATGTGTCTCCTCATGTATGACCCGTCTTTGTGTAACATCTTCTATGTTCTGCTCTATTCTAAGTCATCACCCTATAACCTCTGTATCATCCCCCCGGCTTATTTTACTGATGTGTCTCCTCATGTATGACCCGTCTTTGTGTTACATCTTATATGTTTTGCTTTTTCGAAGTCGTTCGTTTGTAAACTTGCCTGACGGAGGATCCTGTGCTCTGAAAGCCTCACATATAACGTTTCTGGTCAGCCAATAAAAGGTACTGGCTACAATAATTTTGTCTATTTTGACACAAAATAATTTAACATTACATTATAGTAACAGGCAAACTATTAGGCGTTGCCTTTGGTATGGTCTAGTAGGTACATAGCCATGGCTGGTCCGGTAGGTATATAGCATGGCTGGTCCGGTAGGTATATAGCATGGCTGGTCCGGTAGGTATATAGCATGGCTGGTCCGGTAGGTATATAGCATGGCTGGTCCGGTAGGTATATAGCCATGGCTGGTATGGTAGGTATATAGCCATGGCTGGTATGGTAGGTATATAGCCATGGCTGGTCCGGTAGGTATATAGCCAAGGCTGGTCCGGTAGGTATATAGCCAAGGCTGGTCCGGTAGGTATATAGCCAAGGCTGGTCCGGTAGGTATATAGCCAAGGCTGGTCCGGTAGGTATATAGCCATGTCTGGTCCGGTAGGTATATAGCCATGGCTGGTCCGGTAGGTATATAGCCATGGCTGGTCCGGTAGGTATATAGCCATGGCTGGTCCGGTAGGTATATAGCCATGGCTGGTCCGGTAGGTATATAGCCATGGCTGGTCCTGTAGGTATATAGCCATGGCTGGTCCTGTAGGTATATAGCCATGGCTGGTCCGGTAGGTATATAGCATGGCTGGTCCGGTAGGTATATAGCATGGCTGGTCCGGTAGGTTTATAGCATGGCTGGTCCGGTAGGTATATAGCCATGGCTGGTCCGGTAGGTATATAGCCTTGGCTGGTCCGGTAGGTATATAGCCATGGCTGGTCCGGTAGGTATATAGCCATGGATGGTCCGGTAGGTATATAGCCATGGCTGGTCCGGTAGGTATATAGCCATGGCTGGTCCGGTAGGTATATAGCCATGGCTGGTCCGGTAGGTATATAGCCATGGCTGGTCCGGTAGGTATATAGCCATGGCTGGTCCGGTAGGTATATAGCCATGGCTGGTCCGGTAGGTATATAGCCATGGCTGGTCCGGTAGGTATATAGCCATGGCTGGTCCGGTAGGTATATAGCCATGGCTGGTCCGGTAGGTATATAGCCATGGCTGGTCCGGTAGGTATATAGCCATGGCTGGTCCGGTAGGTATATAGCCATGGCTGGTCCGGTAGGTATATAGCCATGGCTGGTCCGGTAGGTATATAGCCATGGCTGGTCCGGTAGGTATATAGCCATGGCTGGTCCGGTAGGTATATAGCCATGGCTGGTCCGGTAGGTATATAGCCATGGCTGGTCCGGTAGGTATATAGCCATGGCTGGTCCGGTAGGTATATAGCCATGGCTGGTCCGGTAGGTATATAGCCATGGCTGGTCCGGTAGGTATATAGCCATGGCTGGTCCGGTAGGTATATAGCCATGGCTGGTCCGGTAGGTATATAGCCATGGCTGGTCTGGTAGGTACATAGCATCGCTGGTCTGGTAGTTATATAGCATGGCTGATCTGGTAGGTATATAGCATGGCTGATTTGGTAGGTATATAGCATGGCTGGTCTGGTAGGTATATAGCATGGCTGACGGTCTTTGTTAGGCCCCCGGCTGCAATGACAACCTATCGTCACTTTTAACTGCGACATCTACGGGGTTCATCTGAGGGGATCGGAGTTATTCCCGATGCCGGCAGCAGGAGCAGGGCGGTGTAATACAGGCCACACTTCTGCCGCTGATTTTGTGGAAGCACGGACAACATAAAGAAAATGTATATGACGATGCAGGAACCGGCACCTGACTGACATATATTTATGTTCTCGGTCGTTATGGGGATAAACAGAAAGTCCTGGTTTAGGAGGTCGTCCCCGACAAGAACCCCGGTCATTTCTCCTATTCGGGCACATGGACACTCATTCTGGTCCCTGTCAGAACGGACAGCCGCTGTGGTGGACCTGACATTTGTAGGACTGGACGCAGCTGCCCTGGCGATAACAGCCGCACCATTTTCTTCATAAGACGACATGTTTAACGTAAAATCACGACCACAACGCTGGAAAAACCACAACAAAAATTCTGCTGCTTTCTGGCACGTGTGAACGTACTCCAGAAGCGGAGCTCACGCCACAGGGGCGTCTGACGGACAGAATTATCCCCCAATATCGTACGTCTTCATGTGAAGCGTAAAACGGCTCCACAACCGCAGTCCAGAGCGTTCGACACTGCGGGGACTCACCTCAAACTGCTCCACGACCGCAGTCCAGAGAGTCCGACACTGCGGGGACTCACCTCAAGCTCATCAAACTGCTCCAGGACTGCGGTGACTCGCCTCAAACTGCTCCACGACCGGAGTCCAGAGGGTCCGACACTGCGGGGACTCACCTCAAGCTCATCAAACTGCTCCACGACTGTAGGCCAGAGCGTCCGACACTGCGGGGACTCACCTCAAACTGCTCCACGATCGCAGTCCAGAGGGTCCGACACTGCGGGGACTCACCTCAAACTCATCAAACGGCTCCAAGGAGTCAATCCGCAGCTTTTCTGATTGAGGAACACAAGACGTGAAGAACTCATTCATATCCAAGACCCGACATCGCTGCCAGCCCTGCAGGAAGACACGACATAATGTGAGGACGCAGCCCCTCCCCCTGTGAGACGGTACATCAGCATCCGACCACTATACGATATATATGATGGGACAGGATCACCATCTCCCCCTGGCAGGCGCCGGGCAGCCGCAGACCTCACCTACTCTTTCTAGAGGACTGGTCAGTGATGGGATCGGTGCTGGAAGCTGAAGGATGAGAGGTCGCGGCTCTAGAATCGGCAGCCCCGGGAAGAATCACATCTACTAGACGATCAGAGGTCATATCTTCAATATTTATATCCATAGTACTGCCTCCCTGTAAATGATGTAGGTACAGCGAGTGCTGCCCCCTTGTCGCCCCCTGTATATGATAAGACCACCTCATGTCTCTTTATGTATATAATGTAGGTGCGTATAGTTAAGCCTCCCTGACTTCCTGTGAATGATGCAAGTACAGATAGTACTACCACCCTGTCTCTCCTGTAAACGATGTAAATACAGATAGTACTGCCTCCGGATTTCCTTCTGTAAATCATGTAGGTTCAGATAGTACTGCCTCCCTGTCTCTCCTGTAAACTATGTAAGTACAGATAGTACTGCCTCCCTGTCTCCCCTGTGAATGATGCAAGCACAGATAGTACTGCCTCCCTGTCTCTCCTGTAAACTATGCAAGTACAGATAGTACTGCCTCCGTCTCTCCTGTAAACTATGTAAGTACAAATAGTACTACCACCCTGTCTCTCTTGTAAACTATGTAAATACAGATAGCACTGCCTCCGGGTTTCCTTCTGTAAATCATGTAGGTACAGATAGTACTGCCTCCGGGTTTCCTTCTGTAAATCATGTAGGTACAGATAGTACTGCCTCCCTGTCTCCTGCAAACTATGCAAGTACAGATAGTACTACCGCCCTGTCTCTCCTGTAAACTATGTAAGTACAGATAGTACTGCTTCCCTGTCTCTCCTGTAAACTATGTAAGTACAGATAGTACTGCCTCCCTGTCTCCCCTGTGAATGATGCAAGCACAGATAGTACTGCCTCCCTGTCTCTCCTGTAAACTATGTAAGTACAGATAGTACTGTCTCCGGGTTTCTTTCTGTAAATCACGTAGGTACAAATAGTACTGCCTCCATGTCTCTCCTGTGAATGATGTAAGTACAGATAGTACTGCCTTCCTGTCTCTCCTGTAAATGATGTAAGTACAGATAGTACTGTCTCCGGGTTTCTTTCTGTAAATCACGTAGGTACAAATAGTACTGCCTCCCTGTCTCTCCTGTGAATGATGTAAGTACAGATAGTACTGCCTCCCTGTCTCCTGCAAACTATGTAAGTACAGATAGTACTGCTTTCTTGATTTACTCATGGAAGACCTTTTCATAGACAATGCAGAGTCGTAATCGCAGATTACAGATTACAAGCAGAGGGTAGACAGGACATGTGACTATACACGGCTACTGCTACACTCCCAGGGGTCACTCAGTAACAACCCACACACTTACCTTCTGAAGAAACCTGTGCTCCTGGTCCTGGAGCCGCGGGTAAACAGTCACGGAGCGCAGGGCAGAATTCAGGGATTTAAAGTGATTGACCATAACCTGACCAAAGGCATCATCTGGGAAGAACTGCTCATAGAGCACAAAGCGAGACTGAGGAAAACGCTGCCCTGCCCAGCCAATCACGTCTCCTGATCTACAAGTGCACAAGAATAATGATAGGATCAGAAAACAAAGTGCATCTAATACAGGGAGGCGCAGGGGCCCCAATATATAGACTGGAATCAGGAGTCACTTAGGACTTCAGAACATCAAAATAACTTCCAAATTCATCACAAGGCCCTATACTCAGCAACGAGGTCGTCATGTGCAAAGATCAAAGCCCGTCAGTAGTAGATCAGGAAACACAAACCAATGAACCAGTGGCCATAAGGGAATTAGGACCAAAAGCCCAGAAGAGCGAGGACACAAGTCATGAGGTCATCACAGGGTACTTACCGTGCGGGATCCATATAGCATAGCACCACTTCTGCAAGGATGAGAGTGGGACAGTCCCATCTTATTCCAGCTCCCTCCAATGCAGAGTCCAGAGCATGGACATCACTGAGGTCCACCCCGATCAGTCTGTAATCTTGTGAGTCCAGGACGATGGAGTCTGAGAAACACAAGAAAACACTATAAAAGCATGAACAGAGAAGGTACTAGAGGTAATGGTGGCAGGAGAGCTCCGGATCTGACGGTCTGGGAGAAAGGTGAGGGCAGGAAGGTGAAGGGAAGGTACTAGAGGTAATGGTGGCAGGAGAGCTTCGGATCTGACTGTCTGGGAGAAAGGTGAGGGCAGGAGGGTGAAGGGAAGGTACTAGAGGTAATGGTGGCAGGAGAGCTCCGGATCTGACGGTCTGGGAGAAAGGTGAGGGCAGGAAGGTGAAGGGAAGGTACTAGAGATAATGGTGGCAGGAGAGCTCCGGCTCTCACGGTCTGGGAGAAAGGCGAGGGCAGGAAGGTGGAGGGAAGGTACTAGAGGTAATGGCGGCAGGAGAGCTCCGGATCTGACGGTCTGGGAGAAAGGTGAGGGCAGGAAGGTGGAGGGAAGGTAATAGAGGTAATGGTGGCAGGAGAGCTCCGGCTCTCACGGTCTGGGAGAAAGGTGAGGGCAGGAAGGTGGAGGGAAGGTACTAGAGGTAATGGTGGCAGGAGACCTCCGGATCTGACGGTGTGGGAGAAAGGTGAGGGCAGGAAGGTGGAGGGAAGGTACTAGAGGTAATGGTGGCAGGAGAGCTCCGGATCTGACCGTCTGGGAGAAAGGTGAGGGCAGGAATCACGGTCGACACATGAAGTGAGAGTCCTGACAACCAGTAGAGCAGCAGAATATCAGTGAGTAGAAGAAGAAGTAGAATCCGACCCACAGAGAATGATAGAGACGTAAACACTGCATAAAACCGTATTGTACCCGCGTAACGCAGAAATGACCGGTTTTGTGCCTTTAATGTTGGGTTTGGTTTAAGAGTCTCAAAATTGGATGGATGAAGGTGAATGATGATTAATGAATGATGATGATGGTGAATGATGATTAATGAATGATGATGATGGTGAATGATTATTGTTGTATGATGATGATGATGATGATGAATGTGTGATGGTGAATGATGAATAATTATTGTTGGATGATGAATGATGGTAATGAAAATAGCAATTAGACCTACCGGTAATTGTATTTCCAGGAATCCATCATGACAGCACTACAGGAGGTTGCCCTATTGACCTCTGTAGGGACAGGAACACAGAGAGGTTAAAAGGCCCCTCCCACCACCCTTTGCCAGTGTTTTTCAATTACTACACCAGGATGGATGCCACGCTATTTTATTTCTAGGGATAATAACCGACATGTTAAATGCACAAATCAGAATTCAATAAGGGAGGGAATGTAAGGGTGCTGTCATGATGGATTCCTGGAAATACAATTACCGGTAGGTCTAATTGCTATTTTCCAGTACATCCCTCATGACAGCACTACAGGAGCAATACCAGATTATAATGCTCAGGGCGGGACTATGGATTGGAGGACTGTCCGTCCAAAGCTTAAATCCGTATCGGACAGAACATGGAGCCTATAATGTCTGCAGAACGTATGATGACCAGGTGGCCGCTCTGCAGATCTGGTCCATAGAGGCTTCTCTTCTTTCTGCCCAGGATGCCGAGACTGCCCTCGTTGAATGGGCTCTGATGCCTTGTGGGGCGCATAGTCCTTGGGACTTGTAGGCTTCTTGTATGGTGGTTTTGAGCCTTTTGAGGCTTTCTTTCCTCTATTCTTTCCCCCAAACAGGACAAATAGATTTTTATCTCGTCTCCAGGAGGAGGTTCTATCCAGATACTGAAGAATTGTTCGCCTGACATCCAGGCAATGGACTTTTTCTTCTGGTTGGTTTTTTGGATCTGGATAAAAGGAAGGTAGAATTATTTCTTGTTCCCGATGGAAAGCAGTAGATACCTTTGGAATAAAGGAGGGGTCCAGCTTTAGGATGATCTTATCCTCTTGTACTTTTAGGTAGGGTTCTATGACCGACAGAGATTGGATTTCTCCAATCCTTCTTGCTGAAGTAATAGCGACTAAGAATGCAGCTTTTAGAGTTAAAAAGTGCATACTAATTGTGTCGAGCGGCTCAAAGGGGGGGCTCACAAAGAGACGTTAGCACCATATTCAAATCCCAGGTAGGAACGGATTTCTTTAGGGAAGGTTTCAGTTTAGAGACCGCTTGAGTGAATCTTCTGATCCACCGATGTTCAGCCAGGAGAGTATTAAAAAAGTTACCTAAGGCTGAAATCTGTACTTTTAAGGTACTAGGACGAAGCCCTTTCTTGAATCCAGATTGTAAAAAATCTAGGATTTTCGCAATGTTGGGAGAAAAGGGGTCTGGTCCTGGGTTTCCATACCAGGAACAGAATTTCTTCCAAATTTTTTGAGGTAACTTCTTTATGACTTGATAAGATAGTTGAAATTACCTCGTCTGACAAACCGTGGTTCCTCAAGATCTGCCTTTCAGGATCCAGGCTGACAATTTCAGAGCTTCTATTCCCTGAAAGAATAAGGGACCCTGGGAGGGAAGAATCTCCTTGACTGGGAGCATGATAGGGTCTTCCAACGCTAGGTATTTTACGATTGGAAGCCAACTTCTTTTTGGCCAATAGGGAAGAATAATGATGAGCTTTGTCAAATCTTCCTGGATTTTTCTTAATACCATTGGTATTAGCGGAAAAGGAGGAAAGGCATAGGCCAGATCCATGCCCCAGGGTTGGGACAATGCATCTACTCCCAATGGGTTGTCTCTGAGATTTAGGGAGAAGAATGTCTCTACTTGAGAGTTTTTCCTCGTGGCAAACAGGTCTATTTGTGGATAACCCCAATTTCGGGTTAGGGACAGAAAGACTTCCCTGTTTAGGGACCATTCTCCAGGGTCTACTTTTTCCCGACTCAGGAAATCTGCTGATAGGTTCTCTGAGCCTTTTAGGTGGACTGCAGAGACTGATAGGACATTTTCTTCTGCCCAACTGAAAATTTGTGTAGAGAGGGCCTGAAGAAGAGTGTGTCTTGTTCCCCCTTGATGGCGAAGAAAGGACACTGCTGTCGTGTTGTCCGATAAAATTCTTATATGCTTCCCTTTTATGATGGGTGAAGCTCTTATAAGTGTCTCCCATACGGCTCTTAGTTCTTTGAAGTTTGAGGACATCCTCTTCATTTGAACAGGCCATGTGCCCTGAAAGTGTCAGGGATCATTACTATGTATATTGTCTGAAAAATATTATCCTCACACATTTGTATATACATTTCAGTTCTTTGTGTAATATACTGATATATATAACAAGTTCTTTGTTCATGTCGGACACACCTATGGAAGACACCGCCCCCTGGAATGCAAAGAGGAGTGTGCAGAAGAATGTATTGGAAAACTTATAGGGAGGGGCATGTGTCTTCTCTGTGTGTGTTTCTTTGTTCTGAATAAAGTTCAGTTCCTCCTGGCTGACATTGAAGCTGTACCTCAGACATTTGTGTGGTGTACTTCTCTCCAGGCATGCCTTCAGCTTTCAATTTACAGAGGTGGTTATTCGGTGTGAAATACGGACCTGACATTTGGCGCCCGAACGTGGGGCCTCACTCGAGGAAATATCAAAATCCGGACAACCGACAATCACAGGGTGAAACAGAGGACTCAAAGTTGCCACTGAAGGAATTTGATCACCTCCGCAATGACACGGTAAGCGAATTGATTTTATAAATCTTCGTCTTATCTGTGAGACCTTAGTCGCGCCCGACTAACCATCCTCTGGGTGATTAGAGTCTAAGAAATAGATTATATAAGCGACCGGAGAGTTATCGACTGTGAAATTTTAATATTTCCAGCGTAGCCGGAGAGTCTAAAATAAAATTATATTTCGGCGGACCGGAGGCTGTAGACTGAGGAATTTTAATATTTCCGGCGAGGCCTGGGAGTCGTTGACCGAAAATTGTTATATAAATTACGTGTATAATATAGACTGTTAGGCATATGATTTAATGAAGCGAAGAGAAGGGAAGCATGTGAGTAAAATGAAGAAATTGATGGAAGTGTGTGGAATCCATAGAGGAGGGCGGCTGCAAGCCGGAGATTGGGCAAAAGGTATTCTGGAGAACAAAGGGAAGTTGGAAGGTAGAAAGTTGATGGAAAGTGCTTTAGAGGGATTTGCAGAAGAGGAAGTTAGGAATAAGAAAGGTATTGTATGTATTAGAAAACAGGACCAGCCGACGCCCGGTAATGGCGTCCGTACCTCATGTTGAGTGTGTCCACATTGTTGGTGGGAAACCCCCCCCCCTCACAGCTGCGCACTGTGTTTCCAATGGGAGAGGCTCCCCCCCCACCACCCACCCCTGATGTGGCCACGCCCGGCCCAACCAAATCAGTATGAAATAATCGCCTTGTTAATTTTGTCATTTGTAGTGTCTTCTATTTTTTTAGGTTCCATGCTAGACGCTGTTCACTGATGAAGCAACACGTCATCATAATATAGAAATGGTGGCCGACAGATTGTACGGTTACAAATTATATGTTTGATGTTTTGAACGTAGATAATTCCTATACAATGGTGTGATAAATGATTGCAGATACGTATGTTGTTTTGCCGGCATTGAAAGTGTTAAGATTGTGAGACTAGACGAAGTTGTGAGAAGCTGTGAGTGTATGACCCCCCTCCCTCTCCCCTGTAGTGTGCTGTGTTTGGGAGGAGGAGGGGGGCTGACTGGGTGCAGTCTGCAGGGCTGATGAGACAAAGGGACTTCAATATGCACTGCTTTTAGATATATATATATATCAGTAATGTCTACAAACCTAAATAAATTTTTCTCTTTTGCGCATGCGCTGTTGTTTATAAAAGTTACGATATTTAGGTGTTCTGATGTGATCAGATTTCATGTGTTTTGAGGTTAATTCAGATGTATTAAACTACAGATACTGTGAGACACGGGGTTTTGAAAATATATGTGCCCCCACCGTTCCCTATTTTTATATACAGTTTATTGGTTTGCAGTAATTAATGTTATCAGAGATAATATTTTCTGTTTTATTGAATAACTAACTACAATTGTTTTGTTTTTTTATTTCACACATGAGTTATATCATTGTAAAGATCAAATGTATTTGTCAGGAAAAAGTCATTTTGGTTTCAGGCTGTTGTACATTACAGGGGGTTAAACTAGTGTTATGTTGAGATGTAGTTTTGAACTCTGCTACATTACTTTCGCAGAGTCCACAAAGGGGGGAATGGTGAAGGAACTGATCAGGTACAATTTTGGTTTGTTTTGAGTTAATTAATTTGGTTTCAGAAGATCTAAAAATGTGTAAGAGACCCCAATGAGTAATCCGGATTAAATGTGTATGAGAGTAACCTACATTTTGAGGTTTTTCTGTGTAGATGGTTGTGTAAGAGACCATCCCCCTCCAGCAAAGTTACACAGGAGGTAGAGGTGACGTCACTCACAGATGAGTCTTTACAGATTTAGATGGGGGAGAAGGCAAAACAAAAATTGTCTGGACATTGTTAATTTGATGTAAAGTTTTTAGGAATGTTTGATTTTTATTTGTTTTTGTATTAATCAAGTATTTGCAGAATCTGATAAAAGTGAGATTCTCAAAGTATTCTGGATTATCAGATGAGTGTGGAAAAGTGTATAATATTTGGTTTTATTTTAGAGGATGAAGACGCCACCCCTTTGAGATGTTCTATCTATATGTGACATGGGTTTTTAATATAAATTTGTAATAAAGAGATATTTTATTATACAATATGTACAAGACAGGATACGAGGCACCAGGTAAATTACCCAGAAACCACTCTCACCTTCTTGTTCATCTCAAGGAGCGGAGCTGGAGGTGCTCGCTGAGGCTGTAACCTGGCAGAAGGTAAGACGGCCGACTTCTACACTGGCTCTAGGTACGCTTTTGGCATCGCCCACAATTATGGGCCCATTGGTAGTAGGAACTTTATTGGATCATCCGGTAAGCCAATTGAGAGAAGACAGAACTGAAAACAAGGAGATGTGCAGCCAGGTGTCAGTAAATTGGCTTGTCCCTGGATACAATAATGCCACCACTAGGTTTGTAGCAGCCGGCATGATGTGCGCACGGCAAGACATAGGTAAAACTGCAAAGGTACCTGTGAAAAGTGAAGCCCGGCCAGATTAACAGTCCCAGTGACTGCAGAACATACAACTACCCGAGGTAGAAGTGTATGACGCAGTGCTCGTGTGTGTAGACCTGTCCTCAGGGGGGCCTGAAGCCCGGCCGGTATTTTCCCCACTGCAGAAGTTGTGTGTAAATGACAGGGGAACAATGTTATCCCAAGTATTGAACTGGTGTTTGTACAATGATAAGATGTCAGCAGTTCTCTAGACATTGTCCCAAAGTTAGTTTGTTTAATAATTGTATTTAAGAAGTGTTGTGGGAATATTAAATTCTGAAGTTAAGTTTCATGTAAAGTTCTAGACCAGCCTTAGCATTGGACTATTAGAGTCATGCGTCAGATAAAAAGGTACAGAAGCGGAATATTCCCATTAGAAAACCGTTTTATTTGTTTATTTTTGTTGTGAAAGGGAAATTTTAGAGCAGAGAATTCTGTGCAGTGTATGTGTAAGTATAGATATGTATATAAAGAAGAAGAATCAGTTTGTAAGTTTTAGTTACTGACCAGTGTGAACGTTTAAAATAAATCTGTCATTGTTAATGTTCTCCTTCAAGTTAATTATCTGATTAAGATCAATTACTGATTAGGCTATGAAAAGCTTGTTCTCCACAGGAAGAGTCCAACTGGGAGCGGAAGGCGTGAGAACCAGATTCTAACAGAATGTGGACGGATAAGGGAAGATGAACCGGTAACACCCAAGGCACTCTTGATGGCACTTGCATTGATGGTGCATGACCTCACATATGCCCCAAGACTGCAAGGATCGATTTGGTAAGATCTAATTGGTATGTCCCAGGTTTTACAGCTGTCGCTGCTAAATTCTGTTAGAGCTGTTTGATTTGCCTACAGAACAGTCCTGGCAGACCGGTGCCAACCTTATCATACCCGCCTCCCACGATGAGAACAGACCTTGAGAGGCCTTCCCAGGTAGAACGAACCAGATTAGAGTAAGAAAAATTGGTTTGAGACACTGGTCAGATAAACATGTGGAATCTGTGTATGTTTCTGTGAGGTGGAGATGTTCTAGGCGATCAGCTGAGATCAAGGTACAAATCCTGCTGAAAGGGTATCACCAAGTGCAAATGAAATGTACCCAGTAATCACACATCTTCTAGGTGCCCTGTCCATTGTAACAGAGAAGTTTTTCCTTTATATATATATATATATATATATATATATAAAGGTGTTTGATGTAGTTTAAGGGCCTGACATTATTGTATGTACTTAGAACAACGTTTATAGTGTATGCGGATGATGTTATCACCAGATTAGTATTTATTTTAACAATTGACAAGAGTTGGGGGTCCCCAGCAAGTGCCAGTAAATATGAACTAAAAGACTTTTAACACGATGAACTCCATCGCTGAGATGCGGCAGGCGCAGCCTGAGCCACTACAACGCGTTTATCATGAACTGACGGCAGTGTCACAATTCTAAGCGGCCGCCCAGACAAGTAACTTGCCAGAGGAAGAGTACAGATGCGGAGGGTTTGATAGTCACAATACAACTCCACTAACCCTAACCCTACGTGGGATCTCACCCCAGGCTCACAGCATGAGGTGCTATGTACAGCCTGATGACGTAAACTAAAGGAGACGGTGTCGGACAGATGAGAAGGACCAAACCAAGTCCTGATGACGTCAGCAAAGATCAAAGTAAAGACCAAAGACCTGAGTGAATCCGTCAGCAGGATCAAGTGTTTTGATAAGTGACTAGGAGGGGGTAATAATAACTCCCCCACTGGACACCAACGTAGTCTGACTCCACAATTGTGTGGGTTACCCTGAGGGTGACAGTCAGTGAAGAGCAGAAGACAGGAGAAGAAGACGACGACGATGTTGTACAGGACTGGCAATGAACTGATGGGATCCGAAACCTGAGGGTTATAGCATTATGATTATTAGTTGAGGCCCTATTGTTTATAATGTCTGAGGTTTATAATTATAATGTGTGTAAATATGCCACGGTGCTGCAAATTACAATCTGAGGAGTTTTATGTGAAGGTGTGAGGTGAAGGTCACTGTGCTGCCCATGACCTGTCATATCTGCAGGGGTAAAGTCCCATTAGGACAGTAAGTGACAGTGCGACAATTATTACTGTTAATAAAAATGTAGACCGGATTAATATATATATATTACAACCAGCAGTGGTTTGTAGATTATATCAAGACAACCATCCTGTATCCAGAGGAGAATAGGGAAAGTTAGGACCACTCCGACACTTTGGAAGTCCAGGTACAAAGGGGGGTTTACTCATCAGGAGTAGCTCGTCTCAAGCTGGTGAAGAAATCCAAAACCCCTACCCGCCTGGTTCGAGTGGTCAGTGGTAGGTTGCTAGGCAAGACTCAGGGATAGAATAATATTTTTAGGGGGGACTGTCAGGGATCATTACTATGTATATTGTCTGAAAAATATTATCCTCACACATTTGTATATACATTTCAGTTCTTTGTGTAATATACTGATATATATAACAAGTTCTTTGTTCATGTCGGACACACCTATGGAAGACACCGCCCCCTGGAATGCAAAGAGGAGTGTGCAGAAGAATGTATAGGAAAACTTATAGGGAGGGGCATGTGTCTTCTCTGTGTGTGTTTCTTTGTTCTGAATAAAGTTCAGTTCCTCCTGGCTGACATTGAAGCTGTACCTCAGACATTTGTGTGGTGTACTTCTCTCCAGGCATGCCTTCAGCTTTCAATTTACAGAGGTGGTTATTCGGTGTGAAATACGGACCTGACAAAAGTGCTGGTCTTGGATTACCGACCCCCAGCCGTTTTTGCTGGCATCTGTGGTAATCACTACATAAGGAGAAGTTCTCCAGGGGACTCCCTTGTCTATGTTGTTTGTGCAGAGCCACCACAGGAGGGATGATTTCACAGTCTTGGAAATTAGAATTTTTTAATTCAGGGAGTTTTGTTTTCGATCCCACTGGGACAGGATCAGATTCTGTAAGGGTCTGGAGTGAAATTGGCTCCATGGAATAGATTGGATGCAAGACGTCATCATTCCCAACATCCGCATACATTCCCTTATGGAACAGGCGTCTTTCCCCAAAATGTCCTTACTTCTGCCAGTAGGAGTATTTGTTTCTCTCTTGGGAGGAAGGAATGTTGAAGGGAGGAGTCCAGTAGTACTCCTAAGAAGACCTTCTGTTTCTGGGGAGGAAGACTCGACTTCTGAAAGTTGATTATCCATCCCAATTCCTGTAGTAGGGAAAGAACCTGTGACCGATGACTGACTAAGATAGCCGGAGTATCTGCCGTCAACAAGAAGTCGTCTAGATATGGGATAATTACTATACCTTGACTTCTTATGAATGCCATGATCTCTGCCATAATTTTTGTAAAAATTCTGGGGGCGGAGGAAATGCCGAAGGGGAGGCAGACAAACTGGAAGTGGAGAATGGAAGGACCGTCCTGAATTGCGAATCTGAGGAATCTCTGGTACGCGGGGTGGATCGGAACGTGATAATACGCATCCTTTAAATCGATCGTACACATTGATGCCTCTTCCCTTATTAGAGGAATCGTCGATCTGATAGACTCCATCTTGAATTTTCGATATTTCACCCATTTGTTTAGGACCTTCAGGTTGATTATTGTCCTGTAGGAACCGTTTGGTTTTTTGACTAAGAAGATTTTTGAATAGTGGCCTTTGCATATTTCGTTGTGGGGAACTGGAGAAATGGCTCTCAATTTGAGTAGTTTCTGGACGTCCTGGATAAGGATCTGATGAAGGTCTTTTGCTTGGTACTGGGTTATTAGAAATTTCTCTGGAGGAATGGAGGAAAATTCTATTTTGTACCCTTCTTCTATGATCTTTAGAACCCAGGGGTTCTGGGTTATTCTCAACCATTTGGGATAAAATTGTAGGAGTCTTCCTCCTATGCTCTTGGCGTCATTGCTTTGAGGGCTGGAATGAATTATTTGGGTTAAGGAGATATCCTCGACCCCTTTTTCCTTTGGGGTAACTCCAGCGACCGGACTTCCCTTTCCCGCTGTAGTTCTGTAAGGTAGGATCCCTCTGTTGGCAAAATCTTCCAAACTGAGGGGTTTTTTTTGGTTTCTCTTCAGGAAACCCCTTTTTCCTATCTGTTGCATTCTCCAGCATGTTATCCAGGAGAGGACCGAACATCAGAGACCCTGTAAACGGGATAGAACACAATTTGTTCTTAGACTTCGTATCTCCTGACCACATTTTGAGCCATAAGGCTCTTCTAGCAGCATTTGAGAGAGCCCCATTCCTGGCAGCAAATCTAATAGATTCCGCTAAAGCGTCTACCAAGAATCCGGTTGCCATTTTTAGTAAAGGTAGAGATTCTAATAGATCTTGTCGTGATGTCTTCATCATCAAATGGGTCTCTAGCTGGTTTAGCCATATAAACATTGCTCTTGCTACTGATGTGGCCGCGATATTAGTCGAGATCAAAGCAGCGGAAGATTCCCACGCTCTTTTCAGTAATCCGTCTGCCTTTCGGTCCATGGCGTCCCTCAACTGCGAGGAATCTTCAAATGGGATTGCGTTTTTTTTAGCAACCCTGGCTACTGGGACATCTACTTTTGGGATCTCATCCCAAGGCTTAGTGTCCTCTGGATCAAAGAGAAGTCTGTTTTTAAAATCTTTTGAAATGAAGAGCCTTTTTTTTTAATCTTCCCATTCAGTTGTCACCATTCTTTTGAGATTTTCATTTACCGGAAAAACCCTTGTTTTCTTTCCCGTTAGACCTCCAAACATCTCATCCTGGATGGTATGTGGTTGGTCTTCTTCGGGAATATCCATGGTTTCCCGTATTGCTTGAATTAAGGTATCCGACATCTCGGAAGAGAAGAAGAATTTTTTCTCTTGAGTGGAAGAAGTTGAAGGCAAGAGTTCCTCTCCTTCTTCTAACTCACCCTCCGATAGGTAATAACATTCCAGCTCCGAGTCAGACCCCTGAGAGGGAGGACAATATTTTTGATCCACTTCCATCCGTGGTCTTTTTGCCCGGGAGTGTGAGGGAGTTTCTTGAGGAGGGGCGAGGGAGGCTACTGACTAACCCACTAATCATAGCCCTAAGTTCAGACATGAACGTTGGTTGTTCCTCCTTTAGTATTTTTGCAATACAATCCTGACACAATTGTTTCGTATGGGACTCTGGCAATTTTTTTGCACAAGTCGCACATTTTTTAACCTTCTTTTTATCAGTTTGTCTCTGAGAGGAATCTTTTTCCAAGAGAAAACAGAAGGTAGGTAAAGTATGGTGTACATACATAAGGGGTCATAACCCTTCCCCAAGGGTGAGACTCACGTGACCCTGGGACATATCTGGAGTTCCATCAGGACGAGGAAGTTCCATACCGCGACAGGTAACAGGCAATGCAATATGCAATCCACAAAAATAATCCAAGTTAGAGGTATCAGCTGTAACTACATACCTGTGCGTGTCCCTTTAAAAGCGGGCGTTTTGAATTCCCCGCCTTCCAAGATGGCCGCGGACCGGAAGTAGCCCGACGTCATTTCCGGTCGGCTATTCGTCTCCAGCATGTTTTCCTTTGGAGTGCAGCCGCCATAGCCGGCGACTGAGGCTTGCTATGCGGTGCAGCGAGGATCCCTGCCGGTGCGTCCACGTTAATGGAGCTGCCGGTCCCCGCCTGGTCCGCGGCCAGGCCGAAGCCTGCTTGGGAAACCCCAGCCCCCACACACTACCCGAACCCTGCCTAGGATTCCTCCGGTAGGTGTCTCAGGGGTGTTAGCCTGGGCTTTAGGGGGAAGAGAAGGGGGAGTGCACGGACCCCCCGATCTTGCCACCTGCCCGAGTTTCTTTCCTGCAGTAACACAGGAGCGACGTCTCTCTGCTCCTGACCCTGTGGGGACAGGAAGAACACTGGCAAGTGGGTGGTGGGAGGGGCCTTTTAACCTCTCTGTCTTCCTGTCTCTACAGAGGTCAATAGGGCAACCTCCTGTAGTGCTGTCATGATGGATGTACTAGAAAGTTTGATGATGATGATGATGATGAATGGTCCAGCGTGGAATAGGATTTGTATTTTAATGGAGAGTCACACATCACCGATAAACGCAGATACGGACATTCTCCAACCTTTCTCATTAGATTCACTAGGGGGCGTCTTCAGCAGACTCCTCAGGGCCTCGTTCTGTTTGATCAGGAGTTGCTTCCGCTGAACCACTGATGGGAAATCAACCTCCCAGATACACGTGGTCCCTGGTACACGCGGGTCCCCACACATCCGGAAATATAGCGAATCAAAGCCACACCCAAGGCTGAGCACCTGAAAGAGTAACATCACCTGATCCCAGCATAACATGTACAACGCTACAGCCACGACAGCAAAAATAATAACGAGGCGCAGCGGGAGGGTAATAACGAGGCGCAGCGGGAGGGTAATAACGAGGCGCAGCGGGAGGGTAATAACGAGGCGCAGCGGGAGGGTAATAACGAGGCGCAGCGGGAGGGTAATAACGAGGCGCAGCGGGAAGGGTAATAACGAGGCGCAGCGGGAGGGTAATAACGAGGCGCAGCGGGAGGGTAATAACGAGGCGCAGCGGGAGGGTAATAACGAGGCGCAGCGGGAGGGGTAATAACGAGGCGCAGCGGGAGGGTAATAACGAGGCGCAGCGGGAGGGTAATAACGAGGCGCAGCGGGAGGGTAATAACGAGGCGCAGCGGGAGGGTAATAACGAGGCGCAGCGGGAGGGTAATAACGAGGCGCAGCGGGAGGGTAATAACGAGGCGCAGCGGGGGGGTAATAACGAGGCGCAGCGGGAGGGTAATAACGAGGCGCAGCGGGAGGGTAATAACGAGGCGCAGCGGGAGGGTAATAACGAGGCGCAGCGGGAGGGTAATAACGAGGCGCAGCGGGAGGGTAATAACGAGGCGCAGCGGGGGGTAATAACGAGGCGCAGCGGGAGGGTAATAACGAGGCGCAGCGGGAGGGTAATAACGAGGCGCTGCGGGAGGGTAATAAGAAGGCGCAGCGGGAGGGTAATAAGGAGGCGCAGCGGGAGGGTAATAAGGAGGCGCAGCGGGAGGGTAATAAGAAAGCGCAGCGGGAGGGTAATAAAGAGGCGCAGGGGAGGGTAATAAGGAAGCGCAGCGGGAGAGTAATAAGAAGGGGCAGCGGGAGAGTAATAAGAAGGGGCAGCGGGTGGGTAATAACGAGGCAAAGCGGGAGGGTAATAAGGAGGCGCAGCGGGAGGGTAATAAGGAGGGGCAGGTGGAGGGTAATAAGCAGGCGCAGGGTAATAAGGAGATGCAGACGGAGGGTAATAAGGAGATGCAGGTGGAGGGTAATAAAGAGGCGCAGCGGGAGGGTAATAAGGAAGCGCAGCGGGAGGGTAATAAGAAGGCGCAGCGGGAGGGTAATAAAGAGGCGCAGGGGAGGGTAATAAGAAGGGGCAGCGGGTGGGTAATAAGAAGGGGCAGGTGGAGGGTAATAAGAAGGCGCAGGTGGAGGGTAATAAGGAGGCGCAGGTGGAGGGTAATAAGGAGGCAGAGGTGGAGGGTAATAAGGAGGCAGAGGTGGAGGGTAATAAGGAGACGCAGGTGGAGGGTAATAAGGAGACGCAGGTGGAGGGTAATAAGGAGACGCAGGTGGAGGGTAATAAGGAGACGCAGGTGGAGGGTAATAAGGAGACGCAGGTGGAGGGTAATAAGGAGACGCAGGTGGAGGGTAATAAGGAGACGCAGGTGGAGGGTAATAAGGAGGCGCAGGTGGAGGGTAATAAGGAGGCGCAGGTGGAGGGTAATAAGGAGACGCAGGTGGAGGGTAATAAGGAGACGCAGGTGGAGGGTAATAAGGAGGCGCAGGTGGAGGGTAATAAGGAGGCGCAGGTAGAGGGTAATAAGGAGGCGCAGGTAGAGGGTAATAAGGAGGCGCAGGTGGAGGGTAATAAGGAGGCGCAGGTGGAGGGTAATAAGGAGGCGCAGGTGGAGGGTAATAAGGAGGCGCAGGTGGAGGGTAATAAGGAGGCGCAGGTGGAGGGTAATAAGGAGGCGCAGGTGGAGGGTAATAAGGAGACGCAGGGGGAGGGTAATAAGGAGACGCAGGGGGAGGGTAATAAGGAGACGCAGGGGAGGGTAATAAGGAGACGCAGGGGGAGGGTAATAAGGAGACGCAGGGGGAGGGTAATAAGGAGACGCAGGTGGAGGGTAATAAGGAGACCCAGGTGGAGGGTAATAAGGAGACCCAGGTGGAGGGTAATAAGGAGGCGCAGGGGAGGGTAATAAGGAGGCGCAGGTGGAGGGTAATAAGGAGGCGCAGTTGGAGGGTAATAAGGAGACCCAGGTGGAGGGTAATAAGGAGACCCAGGTGGAGGGTAATAAGGAGGCGCAGGTGGAGGGTAATAAGCAAGCGCAGGGTAATAAGCAGGCGCAGGGTAATAAGCAGGCGCAGGTGGAGGGTAATAAGCAGGCGCAGGGTAATAAGCAGGCGCAGGTGGAGGGTAATAAGCAGGCGCAGGTGGAGGGTAATAAGCAGGCGCAGGGGGAGGGTAATAAGCAGGCGCAGGGGAGGGTAATAAGGAGGCGCAGGGGAGGGTAATAAGGAGGCGCAGGGGAGGGTAATAAGGAGGCGCAGGGGAGGGTAATAAGGAGGCGCAGGTGGAGGGTAAGAAGGAGGCGCAGGTGGAGGGTAAGAAGGAGGCGCAGGTGGAGGGTAAGAAGGAGGCACAGGTGGAGGGTAAGAAGGAGGCGCAGGTGGAGGGTAATAAGCAGGCGCAGAGTAATAAGCAGGCGCAGGGTAATAAGCAGGCGCAGGGTAATACGCAGGCGCAGGTGGAGGGTAATAAGCAGGCGCGGGTAATAAGCAGGCGCAGGGGAGGGTAATAAGCAGGCGCAGGTGGAGGGTAATAAGCAGGCAAAGGTGGAGGGTAATAAGCAGGCGCTATATTAGATGGCTGCATGATAACACTTACCTGTCTCCGGTCACAATCTGCAGTGTCCTGGAGGAATTCATCCAGACAGCGGGTGACGGCCTGAGCCCGGACACAATACCCCCTGGTAGATAAAAGACACGGGTCACCAGGGCGAGATCACCCAAACGTCCGATGCTGCAATTCTGGAGATTTCGGATCATTTCCTGGAAGGTTTTTATGGGGAGACGAGCGGATTTATTCATTAGACTCTCAGACTCACACGCTCTGCGAAACAGACGCGACATCACGGGGGAGACGGTGAAATCTAAATATCAAAGGTGTAGAAATATCTCATGGATAAAGGACATTGTAAATTCCTGCTGGTGTCAAAGAAAAATGGGAAATGGAAAACGGGCAGCGGCAGGATACAGAGGCATTTATCCCGATCCTAGAAGACGGGCAGCGGCAGGTTACAGCGGCATATACCCCGGTCCTAGAAGACGGGCAGCGGCAGGATACAGCGGCATATACCCCGGTCCTAGAAGACGGGCAGCGGCAGGACACAGCGGCATACGCCCCGGTCCTAGAAGACGGGCAGCGGCAGATTACAGCGGCATATACCCCGGTCCTAGAAGACGGGCAGCGGCAGGTTACAGAGGCATATACCCCGGTCCTAAAAGACGGGCAGCGACAGGTTACAGCGGCATATACCCCGGTCCTAGAAGACGGGCGGCGGCAGGATACAGCGGCATATACCCCGGTCCTAGAAGACGGGCAGCGGAAGGATACAGCGGCATATACCCCGGTCCTAGAAGACGGGCAGCGGCAGGATACAGCGGCATATACCCCAGTCTTAGAAGACAGGCAGCAGCATATACCCCGGTCCTAGAAGACGGGCAGCGGCAGGATACAGCGGCATACGCCCCGGTCCTAGAAGACGGGCAGCGGCAGATTACAGCGGCATATACCCCGGTCCTAGAAGACGGGCAGCGGCAGGTTACAGCGGCATATACCCCGGTCCTAGAAGACGGGCAGCGGCAGGTTACAGAGGCATATACCCCGGTCCTAAAAGACGGGCAGCGACAGGTTACAGCGGCATATACCCCGGTCCTAGAAGACGGGCGGCGACAGGATACAGCGGCATATACCCCGGTCCTAGAAGACGGGCAGCGGCAGGATACAGCGGCATATACCCCGGTCCTAGAAGACGGGCAGCGGCAAGATACAGCGGCATATACCCCGGTCCTAGAAGACGGGCAGCGGCAGGATACAGCGGCATATACCCCGGTCCTAGAAGACGGGCAGCGGCAGGATACAGAGGCATATACCCCGGTCCTAGAAGACGGGCAGCGGCAGGATACAGCGGCATATACCCCAGTCTTAGAAGACAGGCAGCAGCATATACCCCGGTCCTAGAAGACGGGCAGCGGCAGGATACAGCGGCATATACGCCGGTCCTAGAAGACGGGCAGCGGCATATACCCCGGTCCTAGAAGACGGGCAGCGGCAGGTTACAGCGGCATATACCCCGGTCCTAGAAGACGGGCAGCGGCAGGATACAGCGGCATATACCCCGGTCCTAGAAGACGGGCAGCGGCAGGATACAGCGGCATATACCCCGGTCCTAGAAGACGGGCAGCAGCATACACCCCGGTCCTAGAAGACTGGCAGCGGCAGGATACAGCGGCATATACGCCGGTCCTAGAAGACGGGCAGCGGCATATACCCCGGTCCTAGAAGACGGGCAGCGGCATATACACCGGTCCTAGAAGACGGGCAGCGGCAGGTTACAGCGACATATACCCCGGTCCTAGAAGACGGGCAGCGGCAAGATACAGCGGCATATACCCCGGTCCTAGAAGACGGGCAGCGGCAGGATACAGCGGCATATACCCCGGTCCTAGAAGGCGGGCAGCGGCATACACCCCAGTCCTAGAAGACGGGCAGCGGCAGGATACAGCGGCATATACGCCGGTCCTAGAAGACGGGCAGCGGCATATACCCCGGTCCTAGAAGACGGACAGCGGCATATACCCCGGTCCTAGAAGACGGGCAGCGGCATATACCCCGGTCCTAGAAGACGGGCAGCGGCAAGATACAGCAGCATATACCCCGGTCCTAGAAGACGGGCAGCGGCAGGTTACAGCGGCATATACCCCGGTCCTAGAAGACGGGCAGCGGCAAGACACAGCGGCATATACCCCGGTCCTAGAAGACGGGCAGCGGCAGGATACAGCGGCATATACGCCGGTCCTAAAAGACGGGCAGCGACAGGTTACAGCGGCATATACCCCGGTCCTAGAAGACGGGCAGCGGCAGGATACAGCGGCATATACCCCGGTCCTAGAAGACGGGCAGCGGCAGATTACAGCGGCATATACCCCGGTCCTAGAAGACGGGCAGCGGCAGGTTACAGCGGCATATACCTCGGTCCTAGAAGACGGGCAGCGGCAAGACACAGCGGCATATACCCTGGTCCTAGAAGACGGGCAGCGGCAGGATACAGCGGCATATACGCCGGTCCTAGAAGACGGGCAGCGGCATATACCCCGGTCCTAGAAGACGGGCAGCGGCAGGTTACAGAGGCATATACCCCGGTCCTAAAAGACGGGCAGCGACAGGTTACAGCAGCATATACCCCGGTCCTAGAAGACGGGCAGCGGCAGGTTACAGCGGCATATACCCCGGTCCTAGAAGACAGGCAGCGGCAGGATACAGAGGCATATACCCCGGTCCTAGAAGACGGGCAGCGGCAGGATACAGAGGCATATACCCCGGTCCTAGAAGACGGGCAGCGGCAGGATACAGAAGCATATACCCCGGTCCTAGAAGACGTGCAGCGGCAGGATACAGCGGCATACACCCCGGTCCTAGAAGACGGGCAGCGGCAGGTTACAGCGGCATATACCTCGGTCCTAGAAGACGGGCAGCGGCAAGACACAGCGGCATATACCCTGGTCCTAGAAGACGGGCAGCGGCAGGATACAGCGGCATATACGCCGGTCCTAGAAGACGGGCAGCGGCATATACCCCGGTCCTAGAAGACGGGCAGCGGCAGGTTACAGAGGCATATACCCGGTCCTAAAAGACGGGCAGCGACAGGTTACAGCGGCATATACCCCGGTCCTAGAAGACGGGCGGCGGCAGGATACAGCGGCATATACCCCGGTCCTAGAAGACGGGCAGCGGCAGGATACAGCGGCATATACCCCGGTCCTAGAAGACGGGCAGCGGCAGGATACAGCGGCATATACCCCGGTCCTAGAAGACGGGCAGCGGCAGGATACAGCGGCATATACCCCGGTCCTAGAAGACGGGCAGCGGCAGGATACAGAGGCATATACCCCGGTCCTAGAAGACGGGCAGCGGCAGGATACAGCGGCATATACGCCGGTCCTAGAAGACGGGCAGCGGCATATACCCCGGTCCTAGAAGACGGGCAGCGGCAGGTTACAGCGGCATATACCCCGGTCCTAGAAGACGGGCAGCGGCAGGATACAGCGGCATATACCCCGGTCCTAGAAGACGGGCAGCGGCAGGATACAGCGGCATATACCCCGGTCCTAGAAGACAGGCAGTGGCATACGCCCCGGTCCTAGAAGACGGGCAGCGGCAGGATACAGCGGCATATACGCCGGTCCTAGAAGACGGGCAGCGGCATATACCCCGGTCCTAGAAGACGGGCAGCGGCATATACACCGGTCCTAGAAGACGGGCAGCGGCATATACACCGGTCCTAGAAGACGGGCAGCGGCAAGATACAGCGGCATATACCCCGGTCCTAGAAGACGGGCAGCGGCATATACCCCGGTCCTAGAAGGCGGGCAGCGGCATACACCCCAGTCCTAGAAGACGGGCAGCGGCAGGATACAGCGGCATATACGCCGGTCCTAGAAGACGGGCAGCGGCATATACCCCGGTCCTAGAAGACGGGCAGCGGCATATACCCCGGTCCTAGAAGACGGGCAGCGGCAAGATACAGCAGCATATACCCCGGTCCTAGAAGACGGGCAGCGGCAAGTTACAGCGGCATATACCCCGGTCCTAGAAGACGGGCAGCGGCAAGACACAGCGGCATATACCCCGGTCCTAGAAGACGGGCAGCGGCAGGATACAGCGGCATATACGCCGGTCCTAGAAGACGGGCAGTGGCATATACCCCGGTCCTAGAAGACGGGCAGCGGCAGGTTACAGAGGCATATACCCCGGTCCTAAAAGACGGGCAGCGACAGGTTACAGCGGCATATACCTCGGTCCTAGAAGACGGGCAGCGGCAAGACACAGTGGCATATACCCTGGTCCTAGAAGACGGGCAGCGGCAGGATACAGCGGCATATACGCCGGTCCTAGAAGACGGGCAGCGGCATATACCCCGGTCCTAGAAGACGGGCAGCGGCAGGTTACAGAGGCATATACCCCGGTCCTAGAAGACGGGCAGCGGCAGGATACAGCGGCATATACCCCGGTCCTAGAAGACAGGCAGCGGCAGGATACAGAGGCATATACCCCGGTCCTAGAAGACGGGCAGCGGCAGGATACAGAGGCATATACCCCGGTCCTAGAAGACGGGCAGCGGCAGGATACAGAGGCATATACCCCGGTCCTAGAAGACGTGCAGCGGCAGGATACAGCGGCATACACCCCGGTCCTAGAAGACGGGCAGCGGCAGGATACAGAGGCATATACCCCGGTCCTAGAAGATGGGCAGCAGCAGGATACAGCGGCATACACCCCAGTCGTAGAAGACGGGCAGCGGCAGGATAAAGCGGCATATACCCCGGTCTTAGAAGACAGGCAGCGGTATATACCCCGGTCCTAGAAGACGGGCAGCGGCAGGATACAGCGGCATATACCCCGGTCCTAGAAGACGGGCAGCGGCATATACCCCGGTCCTAGAAGACGGGCAGCGGCAGGTTACAGCGGCATATACCCCGGTCCTAGAAGACGGGCAGCGGCATATACCCCGGTCCTAGAAGACGGGCAGCGGCATATACCCCGGTCCTAGAAGACGGGCAGCGGCATATACCCCGGTCCTAGAAGACGGGCAGCGGCATATACCCCGGTCCTAGAAGACGGGCAGCGGCAAGATACAGCGGCATATACCCCGGTCCTAGAAGACGGGCAGCGGCAGGATACAGCGGCATATACGCCGGTCCTAGAAGACGGGCAGCGGCATATACCCCGGTCCTAGAAGACGGGCAGCGGCAGGATACAGCGCCATATACCCCGGTCCTAGAAGACAGGCAGCGGCAAGATACAGCGGCATATACCCCGGTACTAGAAGACGGGCAGCGGCATGATACAGCGGCATATACGCCGGTCCTAGAAGACGGGCAACGGCATATACCCCGGTCCTAGAAGACGGGCAGCGGCAGGATACAGCGGCATATACCCCGGTCCTAGAAGACGGGCAGCGGCAGGATACAGCGGCATACACCCCGGTCCTAGAAGACAGGCAGCGGCAAGATACAGCGGCATATACGCCGGTCCTAGAAGAGGGGCAGCGGCATATACCCCGGTACTAGAAGACGGGCAGCGGCAGGATACAGCGGCATATACACAGTTATTAGCTGACCACAGGGGGCAGTATTGAAGAGGATGACCATTACTAGTGGAAACCACAGGGGGCACTATTGAGCTAGAGCAGTGTAGAGGAGACGAGCGCAGTAATACATGGAATATTGTGTACAGTACTGATCACCTGCGTATGAAGACATGGAAGTGTGTCGGATTCCACATAATAACGGGAGAACTTCCTCATATTTCGCACGTTGTCCCATTTGTCCCGGGGATGCTGGGATATAGAGGTTCTGTATACACTTATATGCAGTGTATTCGGGGGACGCACCTGTGGATGAGCGGAGATCTCCTGCACATTCGGCTTACAAAGTATTTCTGAAATTCATCTGTGAAATATCCCACAGAGGCGGCCGAGACTTTACTGAGAGTACTGAAGTCATTAGTGCTCTGCACCTGTGGAGAACAAAGGAAAGGTAGGGATCAAGAATAGGGATCAGTAATTAGTGCTCTGCACCTGCAGAGAAAAGGGAAGGTAGGGATCAAGAATAGGGATCAGTAATTAGTGCTCTGCACCTGCAGAGAAAAGGGAAGGTAGGGATCAGTCATTAGTGCTCTAGATCTGCAGAGAAAAAGGGGAAGGTAGGGATCAGTCATTAGTGCCCTAGATCTGCAGAGAAAAGGGAAGGTAGGGATCAGGAATAGGGATCAGTAATTAGTGGTCTGGATCTGCAGAGAAAAGGGAAGGTAGGGATCAGTCATTAGTGCTCTGCACCTGCAGAGAAAAGAGAAGGTCGGGATCAGTAATTAGTGGTCTGGACCTGTGGAGAAAAGAGAAGGTCGGGATCAGGAATAGGGATCAGTCATTAGTGGTCTGGATCTGCAGAGAAAAGGGAAGGTAGGGATCAGGGATCAGTCATTAGTGGTCTGGACCTGAAGAACAAAGGAAAGATAGGGATCAGTCATTGTACACCAGTAGATGGGACAGGTACGGCACTAAGAAAACCTGGGCTATCGGGTTAAGGAGGATCGGTCACTAGTTCAGTAATGCCCGATCTCCTGGATAATCTGATCGGCGCCGTCACCCTGATGATACTGGTGAAAATTGTGTCCCAAAAAGTTTTTTCTATTTGCAAAGTTCTGAGCTTTTTTTCTAAATATGTAAATGAGGCTAAACTAGACGAGTGGATGTCAACAGCAGCGATTCTCCGGAGGTGGAGCCTCCTCACAGCCTCTGACCTATCAGCATGAAGCTGCTTCACACAGCGTGAGAGACTGAGGCTGGAGGGAAGGGGGAGCACTTCATACAGCCAGATCTCCGGCTGTGGACCACCTAGAGCAGTGGTCCTGGTGGCATATGATGGAGGAGAGTCTAATCTTTCACATGACACCAGGATCGCAGTTCTAGCTCGGAAACAACCAGAGATATCACCAGTTGAATACACAGTTGGGAATGGAAGCTATATGCTATATGATCACGCTGTGTTGCTGGGCAGGGAAGGGGGAAAAGCCGCATGCCGATTGGACAGGGGAGAAGCCGCATGCCGATTGGACAGGGGAGAAGCCGCATGCCGATTGGACAGGGGAGAAGCCGCATGCCGATTGGACAGGGGAGAAGCCGCATGCCGATTGGACAGGGGAGAAGCCGCATGCCGATTGGACAGGGGAGAAGCCGCATGCCGATTGGACAGGGGAGAAGCCGCATGCTGATTGGACAGCGTCATACAAAGAAAGAGTAATCTAATAACCTAACAAGCAGAGGCAAACAACTTTGCAAAGAATAAACTTTTTTGATAACAAATGACCCTGTAGTTTTTGCTTCGTTCACATCTGCGTCAGGGGCTCCGTTCCGACGTTCCATCTGAGCTTTCCGTTAGAGCGGAGCCCTGACGCAGATGTGAACGAAGCCGAGCGGCAGGAAAGCGCCTATTATATGAGTCAGGAGACGGGGAGTTAATAAACTGGTGACGGAGTCTCTTCAAATCCACTGGTCTGGCTAAGAGGGATGTTGTCCAAGTGCCACGCACCCCCGGAGCCGGCCCCCAGCTGGGACAGATGACGCTGACGGATACAATAACATAAAGAAGGGCACCCGGGGGGGGGGGGGTGCATTGCTGCAGTCCTGAGCCCGGGGGTTACACACAGGACCGCAGTGCAGGACATGGCCGCAATCACCCTGAAATGTAAATGAGAATTATTACACCCGGAATAGGGCGGCGTCTCCGGGTTACAGGGCGATGCTACACGGAGGAGACTCACACAGGCGTCACGATTCATGTTCAACGTCCGGGCGGCATCCAAAGAGGCGTCCAGCAGCGCTGTCCAATCCTGACCTGCGGATACAGAACATGTGATCACAAGATCCGGGGGCTCGCTGCTATAACACAACGCTCCACCCACTGGCGTAGCTATAGGGGTCGCAGCGGTCGCACCTGCGACCGGGCCCCGAAGCCAGGGGGGCCCACAGCCCCCCGCACCACATCAATAAAAAGTTACTATAGTAACTCGGGCCGCGGGCCCCTGTTACTATAGTATGAGAAACTGACAAAGAAAAAATGATCGACTTGAAGCACGTGAAGTACAAAAAATATATATACAATCTTTATTGAATAGAGACATGAGACAAGTAAAAAGATGGAATAAGGATAAGTCACACAATAAAAAAAGGACGTCACATCAATCATAAATCAGATGTGCTAATTTGGTCAACATGTTGGAAACAATAAGATATTATGGCAGCAAATAGATAAATAGCAGCATACCTGGCTAAAACACATATGCATATATTTCGTACAGTAGTGGCGATTTGACTAAAAAAGAAAATGTATAAACAACGCCAACAGGATACAATAGTATAGAGCAGTTTAGGTGTGCAAAAGCTGGTTTTGAAGTGTAATCAAAGAGTTATAGGCAAAGTTTTGTGCAAGCTGCTGAAGATGGCAAGTATTTGTTCAACATACCAGTAGACATTGTGATGCAAAGATGGGACGTCTACACCCGACGCGCGTTTCGGCACCTGCCTTCGTCCGGGGACTGTACTTACCTTCCTGGTTCCGGATCGCAGCGGAGGTCCTGACGTCACAGCGCTATGCGCCGCGCACAACATCGAGAGGACAGAACTACCGCCGCGGCTCAAGAGAAAGGCAAGATTAGTAGCCCTGACTGGCGGGTCCGACTCCCGGGACCCGCCAATCGGCTGTTTTGAAGGGGCCGCAGCGCACGAGAGCTGCTCCCCTTCATTCCGGTCACACTGTGAATCCGTGTCGGCGATTCAGTGTGAGCGAGTAGTGAAATGAAGGGGAATCAGCTCTCGTACGAGTGCTGCGGCCCCTTCAAAACAGCTGATTTGCGGGTCCCGGGAGACACATCAGCTATTGATGGCCTATCCTGAGGACAGGCCATCAATGTTTAGGGACTGCACAACCCCTAAGCCTACGATGTAGCAGGCTTAGGGGGCCCATGAGACAGGATCACAGATTGTATGATGCTGTCTGCTGTGCCCAGTATCTAAGCCAATCACATGGTAGGCTTAGATACATGGCCCATGTGTGATCCTGTCTGCTGAGCCCTGTATCTAAGCCAATCACATATACTGTATAAGATTACTGTCTGCTGGACCCTGTATCTAAGCCTACCTTGTGGTAGGCTTAGATACAGGGTTCCACAGACAGTATCACACATGGGCCCTGTATCTAAGCCTAACACATGTGTTACTAATCATTTCTTGTGTGTTTTCTTACAGGTTCGGTCGTTGGACTACGTCGGATTCCAGGACGACTTCGATGACGGCTTTTTTTTTTATTATCAATATAATGGTTAATGAGGGTTGTGTGGGTTTTTTTTTTTAAATTTCAATAAAATATTTTTTCTATGTCTTTGTTTTTTTTAAAACTTTATTACTACCGCCTTAGTAATGGCCGCCGGCTGATTGACAGCATCCATTGCGAAGGCGGGGCTTAATGTTATCTGGTGCAGAGGTGAACACTAACCCCCATTATTACCCCGGTACCCACCGCCACCAGGGGTGCTGGGAAGAGAAATGGGGGGGACCCCACGTTATTTAAAAAAAAAAAAATTAATAATTGAAAAGAACGATGTGGTGTCCCCCCAATTTTCATAACCAGCCAGATACAACACAGCAGCAGCAGCATTACCAGGGTGGGGGGGGGGGCACTGTTTTTGGCCTTCCCCAGCCTAATACTACCAGCCTGCGGCCACCCCGGTGCCTGCCCGTCACTACAGATGGTCGGGTACTGGATGGTACCCGGCTCTTCCCAGCACCCCTGGTGGCGGTGGGTACCGGGGTAATAATGGGGGTCAGTGTTGGCCTCTGCACCGGCTAACATTAAGCCCCGCCTTAGTAATGGAGGTTGTCAATCAGCCAGCGGCCATTACTAAGGCGGTGATAATAAAGTTTAAAAAGATACAAGCACATAGAAAAAATATTTTATTGAAATAAAAAAACCACAACCCCATTAACCATTTTATTGAGAATAAAAAAAACGGCGTCATTGAAGTCCTCGAATCCAAAGTCCAACAACCGAACCTGTAAAATAACACAAACACACAAAAATAATCAGTAACACATAAAGAAGCAAAATTATTATTCTTACCTTTCCTGGGTCCAGCGCTGGAGCCGCAATGTCAGCGACCTGAGCCCTTAATCTAATCCTATCATGTGTGATACTGTCTGCTGAGCTGTGTATCTAATCGTATCGTGTGATAATGTCTGCTCAGCCCTGTATCTAATTCCATCATGTGTGATACTGTCTGCTGAGCTGTGAATCTAAACCTATCATGTGTGATACTGCCTTCCGAGCAACTGTATCTAATCCTATCATGTGTGATACTGTCTGATGAGCTGTGTATCTAATCCTATCATGTGTGATACTGCTGTTGAGCTGTGTATCTAATCCTATCATGTGTGATACTGTCTGCTGAGCTGTGTATCTAATCCCATCATGTGTGATACTGCCTGCTGAGCTGTGTGTCTAATCCTATCATGTGTGATACTGTCTGCTGAGCCACTGTATCTAATCCTATCGTGTGATACTGTCTGCTGAGCCACTGTATCTAATCCTATCATGTGTGATACTGTCTGCTGAGCCACTGTATCTAATCCCATCATGTGTGATACTGTCTGCTGAGCTGTGTATCTAATCCTATCATGTGTGATACTGTCTGCTGAGCCACTGTATCTAATCCTATCATGTGTGATACTGTCTGCTGAGCTGTGTATCTAATCCTATCATGTGTGATACTGTCTGCTGAGCTGTGTATCTAATCCTATCATGTGTGATACTGTCTGCTGAGCCAATGTATCTAATCCTATCCTGTGTGATACTGTCCGCTGAGCCACTGTATCTAATCCTATCATGTGTGATACTGTCTGCTGAGCCACTGTATCTAATCCTATCATGTGTGATACTGTCTGCTGAGCTGTGTATCTAATCCTATCATGTGTGATACTGTCTGCTGAGCTGTGTATCTAATCCTATCATGTGTGATACTGTCTGCTGAGCCAATGTATCTAATCCTATCCTGTGTGATACTGTCTGCTGAGCCACTGTATCTAATTCTACCATGTGTGATACTGTCTGCTGAGCTGTGTATCTGATCCTATCATGTGTGATACTGTCTGCTGAGCTGTATCTAATCCTATCATGTGTGATACTGTTTGCTGAGCTGTGTATCTGATCCTATCATGTGTGATTCTCGTCTGCTGAGCTGTGTATCTAATCCTATCATGTGTGATACTGTCTGCTGAGCTGTGTATCTAATCCTATCATGTGTGATACTGTCTCCTGAGCTGTGTATCTAATGCTATCATGTGTGATACTGTCTGCTGAGCTGTGTATCTAATCCTATCATGTGTGATACTGTCTCCTGAGCTGTGTATCTAATGCTATCATGTGTGATACTGTCTGCTGAGCCGTGTATCTAACCCTATCATGTGTGATACTGTCTGCTGAGCCGTGTATCTAATGCTATCATGTGTGATACTGTCTGCTGAGCCATGTATCTAATCCTATCATGTGTGATACTGTCTGCTGAGCCGCTGTATCTAATCCTATCATGCGTGATACTGTCTGCTGAGCCAATGTATCTAATCCTATCCTGTGTGATACTGTCTGCTGAGCCACTATATCTAATCCTATCATGTGTGATACTGTCTGCTGAGCCGTGTTTCTAATCCTGTCTGCTGAGCCGCTGTATCTAATCCTATCATGTGTGATACTGTCTGCTGAGCCAATGTATCTAATCCTATCCTGTGTGATACTGTCTGCTGAGCCACTGTATCTAATCCTATCATGTGTGATACTGTCTGCGGAGCTGTGTATCTAATCCTATCATGTGTGATACTGTCTGCGGAGCTGTGTATCTAATCCTATAATGTGTGATACTGTCTGTTGAGCTGTGTATCTAATCCTATCCTGTGTGATACTGTCTGCTGAGCCACTGTATCTAATCCTATCATGTGTGATACTGTCTGCTGAGCTGTGTATCTAATCCTATCCTGTGTGATACTGTCTGCTGAGCCACTGTATCTAATCCTATCATGTGTGATACTGTCTGCGGAGCTGTGTATCTAATCCTATCATGTGTGATACTGTCTGCTGAGCTGTGTATCTAATCCTATCATGTGTGATACAGTCTGCTGAGCTGTGTATCTAATCCTATCATGTGTGATACTGTCTGCTGAGCTGTGTATCTAATCCTATCATGTGTGATACTGTCTGCTGAGCCACTGTATCTAATCCTATCCTGTGTGATACTGTCCGCTGAGCCACTGTATCTAATCCTATCATGTGTGATACTGTCTGCTGAGCCACTGTATCTAATCCTATCATGTGTGATACTGTCTGGGGAGCTGTGTATCTAATCCTATCATGTGTGATACTGTCTGCTGAGCTGTGTATCTAATCCTATCATGTGTGATACAGTCTGATGAGCTGTGTATCTAATCCTATCCATAGTGTATAGGGTGGTAGTGCTATAGATATGCTGTCTCCTATACACATGTTTCGGGGCGGACACATCTGTATTGGGGCTATTTCCCGGACATTTTAAGCCCTCAGGGTCTGTTCACACGGCAGCGTCCGTTACGTTCAGGAGAAAACAGCACCGTAATTTCAGCCGTAATGGCATGTCGGCGTCTTTCGCTGCGTCCATGACGGACGTAATTGGAGCTGTTTTTCTATGGAGTCCATGGGAAACGGCTCCATTTACGTCTCATGAAGTGACAGGCACTTCTTTGACGCGGGCGTCTTTTTTACGCGCCGCCTTTTGACAGCGGCGCGTAAAAAAAAATGACCGTCGCAGAACATCGTAAGACCCATTCTAATGAATGGGCAGATGTTTGCCGACGCTTTCGGACGTAAGTCAATGGTATATTGTGAATGCGAATTACGTCCGTAAATAGGGTGTGTGAACCCAGCCTTAGTGACGCCCCCGGCGGCTGGTGCTGCATTGTGGGGTCACTTAGGAGAGGGGCTGCGGACCATCGGCCATGAGGAGTTTGCGAGGGGGGGGGCAATAAGAACTTCGGGGCCCATGATCCTTTAGCTACGCCCCTGGCTCCACCAGTAGCGCCACTCCTTTACAAGAGCTCCCGCGTTCCAACTGTTTCGCTTCAATATTAAGAAGCAGCGCCCCCTTGTGGAGATTTCTTTGCATTCATTGAGACCAAACATTTACATACCGGGAACCGTCCACTACAGCGGCTCCTCATCAAAACCTCAACTACACGCAACAGATCACCAGCGAGGGCAACGGGCCGGGCGTTGACGGTCTGCCTTCGGTCAGGGCAGAAGTGATTATTAGACTAGGAGTTTATAACCATAAAAAACGCTCAACCGACGGGGGAGGGAACCCCTCAACCGACGGGGGAGGGAACCCCTCAACCGACGGGGGAGGGAACCCCTCAACCGACGGGGGAGGGAACCCCTCAACCGACGGGGAAACTGCTCAATATCTACCATTTCCTGCCTGATTCCAGTGCCATTTTTTACTGCCCGCTCTCCATCGCTGCCGCTCCCTGCCCACTCTCCATTGCGGATAACTCCAGCCGGAAATCAATCATTGACTCTCCCTGTCCGATCTCCATCCCTGGCACCCCTGCCCGCTCCCCATCCTGGCGCCCCCTGCCCGCTCTCCTTCGCTGCTGCCGCCCCCTGCCCGCTCTCCTTCGCTGCTGACGCCCCCTGCCCGCTCTCCTTCGCTGCGGACGCCCCCTGCCCGCTCTCCTTCGCTGCTGACGCCCCCTGCCCGCTCTCCTTCGCTGCTGACGCCCCCTGCCCGCTCTCCTTCGCTGCTGACGCCCCCTGCCCGCTCTCCTTCGCTGCTGACGCCCCCTGCCCGCTCTCCTTCGCTGCTGACGCCCCCTGCCCGCTCTCCTTCGCTGCTGACGCCCCCTGCCTGCTCTCCATTGCTCCTCTAGTAACAGAGCCTCTGTTCTCGCGGGCGTCGCGGTTTCCATCGGTATCAGACTGGGTATGGGCCCGACAGGTTTCTGGGTATTTTTTGGATAGAATTTCGCTGCACAAACTGCTTCTAGACGCAACAAAAACCGAAAAAGAAATAACGCAAGTGTAAATAAATCGTAAAAAGTGCGAATGACACCGCCGCTCCGTCTACAAGCAGCGCTATTCTTATACCGTAGGGATCGGGGACTCCCATTATGATTTATACTTTGGCTCAAGGAATACGACGACATAAATATTATATGCCCCTCCCCCATTTCGCGTAATAGACGGGACGTAACCAAAAAATCCCCTGCAGCGGCGCGAGCGAAGGTCACGGGGACTCAGCCAAGCCGAGGGGGCGGGACTAGAGGGGGCGTGACTAGGCGGGACTAAACGACGGAGCGTGACTAGACGAGGGGGGGCATCTTTACATGGCTGCTCATCTGTTGGGGGCGGGACTAGACAGAGAGCGGACTAAATGAACTACATATCTTGTGGGGTACAGGGTGGCAACCCCCAAAGAAGAGGAACGTGACGTCATGGAGATCCGGGCCGGGTGACGAAATCTACAGAAATCTCTCGACTCCACAGAGAAAACCTCGTGCACGGAGCCACCAGAAACCTCCTCCGTAATATCACCCCCATCATCTCCTTCCCCTCCACTCTATAGACATTACCACACGTAGAACTACAAATCCCAACCGACCACACCACATGTCACTCACCCAGGTCCGTGCCGCTAATCTGCCCGAACACCAACACGTCCGAGACATTCAGTTCCGTGCAGAAGAAACATTCCCGCTACAAAAGGAGACACGAGACCTCTCGCGGTCATACTTATATTACACGGTCCTCTAGTGGTCATACTTATATTACACCGGCCTCTAGTGGTCATACTTATATTACACCGGTCCTCTAGTGGTCATACTTATATTACACCGGCCTCTAGTGGTCATACTTATATTACACCGGTCCTCTAGTGATCATACTTATATTACACGGTCCTCTAGTGGTCATACTTATATTACACCGGCCTCTAGTGGTCATACTTATATTACACCGGTCCTCTAGTGGTCATACTTATATTACACCGGTCCTCTACTGATCATACATATATTACACCGGTCCTCTACTGATAATATTACACCGGTCCTCTAGTAATCATATTTATATTACACCGGTCCTCTAGTGATCATACTTATATTACACCGGTCCTCTACTGATAATATTACACCGGTCCTCTAGTAATCATATTTATATTACACCGGTCCTCTAGTGATCATACTTATATTACACCGGTCCTCTAGTAATCATACATATATTACACCGGTCCTCTAGTGGTCATACTTATATTACACCGGTCCTCTAGTGATCATACTTATATTACACCGGTCCTCTAGTGGTCATACTTATATTACACCGGTCCTCTAGTAATCATACATATATTACACCGGTCCTCTAGTGGTCATACTTATATTACACCGGTCCTCTAGTAATCATACATATATTACAGCGGTCCTCTAGTGATCATACATATATTACACCGGTCCTCTAGTGATCATACTTATATTACACCGGTCCTCTAGTGATTATACTTATATTACACCGGTCCTCTAGTGATCATACTTATATTACACCGGTCCTCTAGTGATCATACATATATTACACCGATCCTCTAGGGATTATACTTATATTACACCGTTCCTCTAGTGATCATACTTATATTACACCGGTCCTCTAGTGATTATACTTATATTACACCGGTCCTCTAGTGATCATACTTATATTACACCGGTCCTCTAGTGATCATACTTATATTACAGCGGTCCTCTAGTGATCATACATATATTACACCGGTCCTCTAGTGATCATACATATTACACCGGTCCTCTAGTGATCATACATATATTACACCGGTCCTCTAGTGATCATACATATATTACAGCGGTCCTCTAGTATATTATACTTATATTACACCGGTCCTCTAGTGATCATACATATATTACAACGGTCCTCTAGTATATTATACTTATATTACACCAGTCCTCTAGTGATCATACTTATAATACACCGGTCCTCTAGTGATCATACTTATATAACACCGGTCCTCTAGTGGTCATACTTATATTACACCGGTCCTCTAGTGATCATACATATTACACCGGTCCTCTAGTGATCATACATATATTTCACCGGTCCTCTAGTGGTCATACTTATATTACACCGGCCTCTAGCGATCATACTTATATTACACCGGTCCTCTAGTGATCATACATATATTACAGCGGTCCTCTAGTATATTATACTTATATTACACCGGTCCTCTAGTGATCATACATATATTACAACGGTCCTCTAGTATATTATACTTATATTACACCAGTCCTCTAGTGATCATACTTATAATACACCGGTCCTCTAGTGATCATACTTATATAACACCGGTCCTCTAGTGGTCATACTTATATTACACCGGTCCTCTAGTGATCATACATATTACACCGGTCCTCTAGTGATCATACATATATTTCACCGGTCCTCTAGTGGTCATACTTATATTACACCGGTCCTCTAGCGATCATACATATATTACACCGGTCCTCTAGCGGTCATAAATATATTACACCGGTCCTCTAGTGATCATACTTATATTACACCGGTCCTCTAGTGATCATACATATATTACACCGGTCCTCTAGTGATCATACTTATATTACACCGGTACTCCAGTGATCATACTTATATTACACCGGTCCTCTAGTGGTCATACTTATATTACACCAGTCCTCTAGTGATCTTACATATATTACACCGTCCTCTAGTGAGTCTTATATTACACCGGTCCTCTATTGGTCATACTTATATTACACCGGTCCTCTAGTGATCATACTTATATTACACCGGTCCTCTAGTGGTCATACTTATATTACACCGGTCCTCTAGTGATCATACTTATATTACACCGGTCCTCTAGTATTACTTATATTACACCGGTCCTCTAGTGATCATACTTATATTACACCGGTCCTCTAGTGATACTTATATTACACCGGTCCTCTAGTGATCAAACTTCTATTACACCTGTCCTCTAGTGATACTTATATTACACCAGTCCTCTAGTGATCATACTTATATTACACCGATCCTCTAGTGATCATACTTATATTACACCGATCCTCTAGTGATCATACTTATATTACACCGGTCCTCTAGTGATACTTATATTACACCGGTCCTCTAGTGATCATACTTCTATTACACCTGTCCTCTAGTGATACTTATATTACACCGGTCCTCTAGTGGTCATACTTATTTTACACCGGTCCTCTAGTGATCATACTTATTTTACACCGGTCCTCTAGTGATCATACTTATATTACACCTGTCCTCTAGTGATCATACATATATTACACCAGTCCTCTACTGATCATACATATATTACACCGGTCCTCTAGTTATCATACTTATATTACACCGGTCCTCTAGTGATTATACTTATATTACACCGGTCCTCTAGTGATCATACTTATATTACACCGGTCCTCTAGTGATCATACATATATTACACCGGTCCTCTAGTGATCATACTTATATTACACCAGTCCTCTAGTGATTATACTTATATTACACCGGTCCTCTAGTGATCATACTTATATTACACCAGTCCTCTAGTGATCATACTTATATTACACCGGTCCTCTAGTGATCATACATATATTACAGCGGTCCTCTAGTGATCATACATATATTACAGCGGTCCTCTAGTGATCATACATATTACACCGGTCCTCTAGTGATCATACATATATTACACCGGTCCTCTAGTGATCATACATATATTACAGCGGTCCTCTAGTATATTATACTTATATTACACCGGTCCTCTAGTGACCATACATATATTACACCGGTCCTCTAGTGATCATACATATATTACACCGGTCCTCTAGTATATTATACTTATATTACACCGGTCCTCTAGTGGTCATACTTATATTACACCGGTCCTCTAGTGATCATACTTATATTACAGCGGTCCTCTAGTGATCATACATATATTACACCGGTCCTCTAGTGGTCATACATATATTACACCGGTCCTCTAGTGATCATACTTATATTACACCGGTCCTCTAGTGATCATACTTATGTTACACCGGTCCTCTAGTGATCATACATATATTACACCGGTCCTCTAGTGATCATACATATATTACAGCGGTCCTCTAGTATATTATACTTATATTACACCGGTCCTCTAGTGATCATACATATATTACACCGGTCCTCTAGTGATCATACTTATATTACACCTGTCCTCTAGTGATCATACTTATATTACACCGGTCCTCTAGTATATTATACTTATATTACACCGGTCCTCTAGTGATCATACATATATTACACCGGTCCTCTAGTATATTATACTTATATTACACCGGTCCTCTAGTGATCATACATATATTACACCGGTCCTCTAGTGATCATACTTATATAACACCGGTCCTCTAGTGGTCATACTTATATTACGCCGGTCCTCTAGTGATCATACATATATTACACCGGTCCTCTAGTGATCATACGTATATTACACCGGTCCTCTAGTGATCATACTTATATTACACCGGTCCTCTAGCGATCAAACTTATATTACACCGGTCCTCTAGCGGTCATAAATATATTACACCGGTCCTCTAGTGATCATACATATATTACACCGGTCCTCTAGTGATCATACTTATATTACACCGGTCCTCTAGTGATCATACTTATATTACACCGGTCCTCTAGTGATTATACTTATATTACACCGGTCCTCTAGTGATCATACTTATATTACACCAGTCCTCTAGTGATCATACTTATATTACACCGGTCCTCTAGTGATCATACATATATTACAGCGGTCCTCTAGTGATCATACATATATTACAGCGGTCCTCTAGTGATCATACATATTACACCGGTCCTCTAGTGATCATACATATATTACACCGGTCCTCTAGTGATCATACATATATTACAGCGGTCCTCTAGTATATTATACTTATATTACACCGGTCCTCTAGTAATCATACATATATTACACCGGTCCTCTAGTGGTCATACTTATATTACACCGGTCCTCTAGTGATCATACTTATATTACACCGGTCCTCTAGTGGTCATACTTATATTACACCGGTCCTCTAGTAATCATACATATATTACACCGGTCCTCTAGTGGTCATACTTATATTACACCGGTCCTCTAGTAATCATACATATATTACAGCGGTCCTCTAGTGATCATACATATATTACACCGGTCCTCTAGTGATCATACTTATATTACACCGGTCCTCTAGTGATTATACTTATATTACACCGGTCCTCTAGTGATCATGCTTATATTACACCGGTCCTCTAGTGATCATACATATATTACACCGATCCTCTAGTGATTATACTTATATTACACCGTTCCTCTAGTGATCATACTTATATTACACCGGTCCTCTAGTGATTATACTTATATTACACCGGTCCTCTAGTGATCATACTTATATTACACCGGTCCTCTAGTGATCATACTTATATTACAGCGGTCCTCTAGTGATCATACATATATTACACCGGTCCTCTAGTGATCATACATATTACACCGGTCCTCTAGTGATCATACATATATTACACCGGTCCTCTAGTGATCATATATATATTACAGCGGTCCTCTAGTATATTATACTTATATTACACCGGTCCTCTAGTGATCATACATATATTACACCGGTCCTCTAGTATATTATACTTATATTACACCGGTCCTCTAGTGATCATACATATATTACAACGGTCCTCTAGTATATTATACTTATATTACACCAGTCCTCTAGTGATCATACTTATATAACACCGGTCCTCTAGTGGTCATACTTATATTACACCGGTCCTCTAGTGATCATACATATTACACCGGTCCTCTAGTGATCATACATATATTTCACCGGTCCTCTAGTGGTCATACTTATATTACACCGGTCCTCTAGCGATCATACTTATATTACACCGGTCCTCTAGCGGTCATAAATATATTACACCGGTCCTCTAGTGATCATACTTATATTACACCGGTCCTCTAGTGATCATACATATATTACACCGGTCCTCTAGTGATCATACTTATATTACACCGGTACTCCAGTGATCATACTTATATTACACCGGTCCTCTAGTGGTCATACTTATATTACACCGTCCTCTAGTGAGTCTTATATTACACCGGTCCTCTATTGGTCATACTTATATTACACCGGTCCTCTAGTGATCATACTTATATTACACCGGTCCTCTAGTGGTCATACTTATATTACACCGGTCCTCTAGTGATCATACTTATATTACACCGGTCCTCTAGTATTACTTATATTACACCGGTCCTCTAGTGATCATACTTATATTACACCGGTCCTCTAGTGATACTTATATTACACCGGTCCTCTAGTGATCATACTTCTATTACACCTGTCCTCTAGTGATACTTATATTACACCGGTCCTCTAGTGATCATACTTATATTACACCGATCCTCTAGTGATCATACTTATATTACACCGATCCTCTAGTGATCATACTTATATTACACCGGTCCTCTAGTGATACTTATATTACACCGGTCCTCTAGTGATCATACTTCTATTACACCTGTCCTCTAGTGATACTTATATTACACCGGTCCTCTAGTGGTCATACTTATTTTACACCGGTCCTCTAGTGATCATACTTATTTTACACCGGTCCTCTAGCGATCATACTTATATTACACCTGTCCTCTAGTGATCATACTTATATTACACCAGTCCTCTACTGATCATACATATATTACACCGGTCCTCTAGTGATCATACTTATATTACACCAGTCCTCTAGTGATCATACTTATATTACACCGGTCCTCTAGTGATCATACATATATTACAGCGGTCCTCTAGTGATCATACATATATTACAGCGGTCCTCTAGTGATCATACATATTACACCGGTCCTCTAGTGATCATACATATATTACACCGGTCCTCTAGTGATCATACATATATTACAGCGGTCCTCTAGTATATTATACTTATATTACACCGGTCCTCTAGTGACCATACATATATTACACCGGTCCTCTAGTGATCATACATATATTACACCGGTCCTCTAGTATATTATACTTATATTACACCGGTCCTCTAGTGGTCATACTTATATTACACCGGTCCTCTAGTGATCATACTTATATTACAGCGGTCCTCTAGTGATCATACATATATTACACCGGTCCTCTAGTGATCATACATATATTACACCGGTCCTCTAGTGATCATACTTATATTACACCGGTCCTCTAGTGATCATACTTATGTTACACCGGTCCTCTAGTGATCATACATATATTACACCGGTCCTCTAGTGATCATACATATATTACAGCGGTCCTCTAGTATATTATACTTATATTACACCGGTCCTCTAGTGATCATACATATATTACACCGGTCCTCTAGTGATCATACTTATATTACACCTGTCCTCTAGTGATCATACTTATATTACACCGGTCCTCTAGTATATTATACTTATATTACACCGGTCCTCTAGTGATCATACATATATTACACCGGTCCTCTAGTATATTATACTTATATTACACCGGTCCTCTAGTGATCATACATATATTACACCGGTCCTCTAGTGATCATACTTATATAACACCGTTCCTCTAGTGGTCATACTTATATTACAGCGGTCCTCTAGTGATCATACATATATTACACCGGTCCTCTAGTGATCATACATATATTACACCGGTCCTCTAGTGATCATACTTATATTACACCGGTCCTCTAGTGATCATACTTATGTTACACCGGTCCTCTAGTGATCATACATATATTACACCGGTCCTCTAGTGATCATACATATATTACAGCGGTCCTCTAGTATATTATACTTATATTACACCGGTCCTCTAGTGATCATACATATATTACACCGGTCCTCTAGTGATCATACTTATATTACACCTGTCCTCTAGTGATCATACTTATATTACACCGGTCCTCTAGTATATTATACTTATATTACACCGGTCCTCTAGTGATCATACATATATTACACCGGTCCTCTAGTGATCATACTTATATAACACCGGTCCTCTAGTGGTCATACTTATATTACGCCGGTCCTCTAGTGATCATACGTATATTACACCGGTCCTCTAGTGATCATACTTATATTACACCGGTCCTCTAGCGATCAAACTTATATTACACCGGTCCTCTAGTGATCATACTTATGTTACACCGGTCCTCTAGTGATCATACATATATTACACCGGTCCTCTAGTGATCATACATATATTACAGCGGTCCTCTAGTATATTATACTTATATTACACCGGTCCTCTAGTGATCATACATATATTACACCGGTCCTCTAGTGATCATACTTATATTACACCTGTCCTCTAGTGATCATACTTATATTACACCGGTCCTCTAGTATATTATACTTATATTACACCGGTCCTCTAGTGATCATACATATATTACACCGGTCCTCTAGTATATTATACTTATATTACACCGGTCCTCTAGTGATCATACATATATTACACCGGTCCTCTAGTGATCATACTTATATAACACCGGTCCTCTAGTGGTCATACTTATATTACGCCGGTCCTCTAGTGATCATACGTATATTACACCGGTCCTCTAGTGATCATACTTATATTACACCGGTCCTCTAGCGATCAAACTTATATTACACCGGTCCTCTAGCGGTCATAAATATATTACACCGGTCCTCTAGTGATCATACATATATTACACCGGTCCTCTAGTGATCATACTTATATTACACCGGTCCTCTAGTGATCATACTTATATTACACCGGTCCTCTAGTGATTATACTTATATTACACCGGTCCTCTAGTGATCATACTTATATTACACCAGTCCTCTAGTGATCATACTTATATTACACCGGTCCTCTAGTGATCATACATATATTACAGCGGTCCTCTAGTGATCATACATATATTACAGCGGTCCTCTAGTGATCATACATATTACACCGGTCCTCTAGTGATCATACATATATTACACCGGTCCTCTAGTGATCATACATATATTACAGCGGTCCTCTAGTATATTATACTTATATTACACCGGTCCTCTAGTAATCATACATATATTACACCGGTCCTCTAGTGGTCATACTTATATTACACCGGTCCTCTAGTGATCATACTTATATTACACCGGTCCTCTAGTGGTCATACTTATATTACACCGGTCCTCTAGTAATCATACATATATTACACCGGTCCTCTAGTGGTCATACTTATATTACACCGGTCCTCTAGTAATCATACATATATTACAGCGGTCCTCTAGTGATCATACATATATTACACCGGTCCTCTAGTGATCATACTTATATTACACCGGTCCTCTAGTGATTATACTTATATTACACCGGTCCTCTAGTGATCATACTTATATTACACCGGTCCTCTAGTGATCATACATATATTACACCGATCCTCTAGTGATTATACTTATATTACACCGTTCCTCTAGTGATCATACTTATATTACACCGGTCCTCTAGTGATTATACTTATATTACACCGGTCCTCTAGTGATCATACTTATATTACACCGGTCCTCTAGTGATCATACTTATATTACAGCGGTCCTCTAGTGATCATACATATATTACACCGGTCCTCTAGTGATCATACATATTACACCGGTCCTCTAGTGATCATACATATATTACACCGGTCCTCTAGTGATCATACATATATTACAGCGGTCCTCTAGTATATTATACTTATATTACACCGGTCCTCTAGTGATCATACATATATTACAACGGTCCTCTAGTATATTATACTTATATTACACCAGTCCTCTAGTGATCATACTTATAATACACCGGTCCTCTAGTGATCATACTTATATAACACCGGTCCTCTAGTGGTCATACTTATATTACACCGGTCCTCTAGTGATCATACTTATATTACACCGGTCCTCTAGTGATCATACATATATTACACCGGTCCTCTAGTGATCATACTTATATTACACCGGTACTCCAGTGATCATACTTATATTACACCAGTCCTCTAGTGGTCATACTTATATTACACCAGTCCTCTAGTGATCTTACATATATTACACCGTCCTCTAGTGAGTCTTATATTACACCGGTCCTCTATTGGTCATACTTATATTACACCGGTCCTCTAGTGATCATACTTATATTACACCGGTCCTCTAGTGGTCATACTTATATTACACCGGTCCTCTAGCGATCATACTTATATTACACCGGTCCTCTAGCGGTCATAAATATATTACACCGGTCCTCTAGTGATCATACTTATATTACACCGGTCCTCTAGTGATCATACATATATTACACCGGTCCTCTAGTGATCATACTTATATTACACCGGTACTCCAGTGATCATACTTATATTACACCGGTCCTCTAGTGGTCATACTTATATTACACCAGTCCTCTAGTGATCTTACATATATTACACCGTCCTCTAGTGAGTCTTATATTACACCGGTCCTCTATTGGTCATACTTATATTACACCGGTCCTCTAGTGATCATACTTATATTACACCGGTCCTCTAGTGGTCATACTTATATTACACCGGTCCTCTAGTGATCATACTTATATTACACCGGTCCTCTAGTATTACTTATATTACACCGGTCCTCTAGTGATCATACTTATATTACACCGGTCCTCTAGTGATACTTATATTACACCGGTCCTCTAGTGATCATACTTCTATTACACCTGTCCTCTAGTGATACTTATTTTACACCGGTCCTCTAGTGATCATACTTATATTACACCGATCCTCTAGTGATCATACTTATATTACACCGATCCTCTAGTGATCATACTTATATTACACCGGTCCTCTAGTGATACTTATATTACACCGGTCCTCTAGTGATCATACTTCTATTACACCTGTCCTCTAGTGATACTTATATTACACCGGTCCTCTAGTGGTCATACTTATTTTACACCGGTCCTCTAGTGATCATACTTATTTTACACCGGTCCTCTAGTGATCATACTTATATTACACCTGTCCTCTAGTGATCATACATATATTACACCAGTCCTCTACTGATCATACATATATTACACCGGTCCTCTAGTTATCATACTTATATTACACCGGTCCTCTAGTGATTATACTTATATTACACCGGTCCTCTAGTGATCATACTTATATTACACCGGTCCTCTAGTGATCATACATATATTACACCGGTCCTCTAGTGATCATACTTATATTACACCAGTCCTCTAGTGATTATACTTATATTACACCGGTCCTCTAGTGATCATACTTATATTACACCAGTCCTCTAGTGATCATACTTATATTACACCGGTCCTCTAGTGATCATACATATATTACAGCGGTCCTCTAGTGATCATACATATATTACAGCGGTCCTCTAGTGATCATACATATTACACCGGTCCTCTAGTGATCATACATATATTACACCGGTCCTCTAGTGATCATACATATATTACAGCGGTCCTCTAGTATATTATACTTATATTACACCGGTCCTCTAGTGACCATACATATATTACACCGGTCCTCTAGTGATCATACATATATTACACCGGTCCTCTAGTATATTATACTTATATTACACCGGTCCTCTAGTGGTCATACTTATATTACACCGGTCCTCTAGTGATCATACTTATATTACAGCGGTCCTCTAGTGATCATACATATATTACACCGGTCCTCTAGTGGTCATACATATATTACACCGGTCCTCTAGTGATCATACTTATATTACACCGGTCTTCTAGTGATCATACTTATGTTACACCGGTCCTCTAGTGATCATACATATATTACACCGGTCCTCTAGTGATCATACATATATTACAGCGGTCCTCTAGTATATTATACTTATATTACACCGGTCCTCTAGTGATCATACATATATTACACCGGTCCTCTAGTGATCATACTTATATTACACCTGTCCTCTAGTGATCATACTTATATTACACCGGTCCTCTAGTATATTATACTTATATTACACCGGTCCTCTAGTGATCATACATATATTACACCGGTCCTCTAGTATATTATACTTATATTACACCGGTCCTCTAGTGATCATACATATATTACACCGGTCCTCTAGTGATCATACTTATATAACACCGGTCCTCTAGTGGTCATACTTATATTACGCCGGTCCTCTAGTGATCATACATATATTACACCGGTCCTCTAGTGATCATACGTATATTACACCGGTCCTCTAGTGATCATACTTATATTACACCGGTCCTCTAGCGATCAAACTTATATTACACCGGTCCTCTAGCGGTCATAAATATATTACACCGGTCCTCTAGTGATCATACATATATTACACCGGTCCTCTAGTGATCATACTTATATTACACCGGTCCTCTAGTGATCATACTTATATTACACCGGTCCTCTAGTGATTATACTTATATTACACCGGTCCTCTAGTGATCATACTTATATTACACCAGTCCTCTAGTGATCATACTTATATTACACCGGTCCTCTAGTGATCATACATATATTACAGCGGTCCTCTAGTGATCATACATATATTACACCGGTCCTCTAGTGATCATACATATTACACCGGTCCTCTAGTGATCATACATATATTATACCGGTCCTCTAGTGATCATACATATATTACAGCGGTCCTCTAGTATATTATACTTATATTACACCGGTCCTCTAGTAATCATACATATATTACACCGGTCCTCTAGTGGTCATACTTATATTACACCGGTCCTCTAGTGATCATACTTATATTACACCGGTCCTCTAGTGGTCATACTTATATTACACCGGTCCTCTAGTAATCATACATATATTACACCGGTCCTCTAGTGGTCATACTTATATTACACCGGTCCTCTAGTAATCATACATATATTACAGCGGTCCTCTAGTGATCATACATATATTACACCGGTCCTCTAGTGATCATACTTATATTACACCGGTCCTCTAGTGATTATACTTATATTACACCGGTCCTCTAGTGATCATGCTTATATTACACCGGTCCTCTAGTGATCATACATATATTACACCGATCCTCTAGTGATTATACTTATATTACACCGTTCCTCTAGTGATCATACTTATATTACACCGGTCCTCTAGTGATTATACTTATATTACACCGGTCCTCTAGTGATCATACTTATATTACACCGGTCCTCTAGTGATCATACTTATATTACAGCGGTCCTCTAGTGATCATACATATATTACACCGGTCCTCTAGTGATCATACATATTACACCGGTCCTCTAGTGATCATACATATATTACACCGGTCCTCTAGTGATCATACATATATTACAGCGGTCCTCTAGTATATTATACTTATATTACACCGGTCCTCTAGTGATCATACATATATTACAACGGTCCTCTAGTATATTATACTTATATTACACCAGTCCTCTAGTGATCATACTTATATAACACCGGTCCTCTAGTGGTCATACTTATATTACACCGGTCCTCTAGTGATCATACATATTACACCGGTCCTCTAGTGATCATACATATATTTCACCGGTCCTCTAGTGGTCATACTTATATTACACCGGTCCTCTAGCGATCATACTTATATTACACCGGTCCTCTAGCGGTCATAAATATATTACACCGGTCCTCTAGTGATCATACTTATATTACACCGGTCCTCTAGTGATCATACATATATTACACCTGTCCTCTAGTGATCATACTTATATTACACCGGTACTCCAGTGATCATACTTATATTACACCGGTCCTCTAGTGGTCATACTTATATTACACCAGTCCTCTAGTGATCTTACATATATTACACCGTCCTCTAGTGAGTCTTATATTACACCGGTCCTCTATTGGTCATACTTATATTACACCGGTCCTCTAGTGATCATACTTATATTACACCGGTCCTCTAGTGGTCATACTTATATTACACCGGTCCTCTAGTGATCATACTTATATTACACCGGTCCTCTAGTATTACTTATATTACACCGGTCCTCTAGTGATCATACTTATATTACACCGGTCCTCTAGTGATACTTATATTACACCGGTCCTCTAGTGATCATACTTCTATTACACCTGTCCTCTAGTGATACTTATATTACACCGGTCCTCTAGTGATCATACTTATATTACACCGATCCTCTAGTGATCATACTTATATTACACCGATCCTCTAGTGATCATACTTATATTACACCGGTCCTCTAGTGATACTTATATTACACCGGTCCTCTAGTGATCATACTTCTATTACACCTGTCCTCTAGTGATACTTATATTACACCGGTCCTCTAGTGGTCATACTTATTTTACACCGGTCCTCTAGTGATCATACTTATTTTACACCGGTCCTCTAGCGATCATACTTATATTACACCTGTCCTCTAGTGATCATACTTATATTACACCAGTCCTCTACTGATCATACATATATTACACCGGTCCTCTAGTGATCATACTTATATTACACCAGTCCTCTAGTGATCATACTTATATTACACCGGTCCTCTAGTGATCATACATATATTACAGCGGTCCTCTAGTGATCATACATATATTACAGCGGTCCTCTAGTGATCATACATATTACACCGGTCCTCTAGTGATCATACATATATTACACCGGTCCTCTAGTGATCATACATATATTACAGCGGTCCTCTAGTATATTATACTTATATTACACCGGTCCTCTAGTGACCATACATATATTACACCGGTCCTCTAGTGATCATACATATATTACACCGGTCCTCTAGTATATTATACTTATATTACACCGGTCCTCTAGTGGTCATACTTATATTACACCGGTCCTCTAGTGATCATACTTATATTACAGCGGTCCTCTAGTGATCATACATATATTACACCGGTCCTCTAGTGATCATACATATATTACACCGGTCCTCTAGTGATCATACTTATATTACACCGGTCCTCTAGTGATCATACTTATGTTACACCGGTCCTCTAGTGATCATACATATATTACACCGGTCCTCTAGTGATCATACATATATTACAGCGGTCCTCTAGTATATTATACTTATATTACACCGGTCCTCTAGTGATCATACATATATTACACCGGTCCTCTAGTGATCATACTTATATTACACCTGTCCTCTAGTGATCATACTTATATTACACCGGTCCTCTAGTATATTATACTTATATTACACCGGTCCTCTAGTGATCATACATATATTACACCGGTCCTCTAGTATATTATACTTATATTACACCGGTCCTCTAGTGATCATACATATATTACACCGGTCCTCTAGTGATCATACTTATATAACACCGGTCCTCTAGTGGTCATACTTATATTACAGCGGTCCTCTAGTGATCATACATATATTACACCGGTCCTCTAGTGATCATACATATATTACACCGGTCCTCTAGTGATCATACTTATATTACACCGGTCCTCTAGTGATCATACTTATGTTACACCGGTCCTCTAGTGATCATACATATATTACACCGGTCCTCTAGTGATCATACATATATTACAGCGGTCCTCTAGTATATTATACTTATATTACACCGGTCCTCTAGTGATCATACTTATATTACACCGGTCCTCTAGTGATCATACTTATATTACACCTGTCCTCTAGTGATCATACTTATATTACACCGGTCCTCTAGTATATTATACTTATATTACACCGGTCCTCTAGTGATCATACATATATTACACCGGTCCTCTAGTATATTATACTTATATTACACCGGTCCTCTAGTGATCATACATATATTACACCGGTCCTCTAGTGATCATACTTATATAACACCGGTCCTCTAGTGGTCATACTTATATTACGCCGGTCCTCTAGTGATCATACGTATATTACACCGGTCCTCTAGTGATCATACTTATATTACACCGGTCCTCTAGCGATCAAACTTATATTACACCGGTCCTCTAGCGGTCATAAATATATTACACCGGTCCTCTAGTGATCATACATATATTACACCGGTCCTCTAGTGATCATACTTATATTACACCGGTCCTCTAGTGATCATACTTATATTACACCGGTCCTCTAGTGATTATACTTATATTACACCGGTCCTCTAGTGATCATACTTATATTACACCAGTCCTCTAGTGATCATACTTATATTACACCGGTCCTCTAGTGATCATACATATATTACAGCGGTCCTCTAGTGATCATACATATATTACAGCGGTCCTCTAGTGATCATACATATTACACCGGTCCTCTAGTGATCATACATATATTACACCGGTCCTCTAGTGATCATACATATATTACAGCGGTCCTCTAGTATATTATACTTATATTACACCGGTCCTCTAGTAATCATACATATATTACACCGGTCCTCTAGTGGTCATACTTATATTACACCGGTCCTCTAGTGATCATACTTATATTACACCGGTCCTCTAGTGGTCATACTTATATTACACCGGTCCTCTAGTAATCATACATATATTACACCGGTCCTCTAGTGGTCATACTTATATTACACCGGTCCTCTAGTAATCATACATATATTACAGAGGTCCTCTAGTGATCATACATATATTACACCGGTCCTCTAGTGATCATACTTATATTACACCGGTCCTCTAGTGATTATACTTATATTACACCGGTCCTCTAGTGATCATACTTATATTACACCGGTCCTCTAGTGATCATACATATATTACACCGATCCTCTAGTGATTATACTTATATTACACCGTTCCTCTAGTGATCATACTTATATTACACCGGTCCTCTAGTGATTATACTTATATTACACCGGTCCTCTAGTGATCATACTTATATTACACCGGTCCTCTAGTGATCATACTTATATTACAGCGGTCCTCTAGTGATCATACATATATTACACCGGTCCTCTAGTGATCATACATATTACACCGGTCCTCTAGTGATCATACATATATTACACCGGTCCTCTAGTGATCATACATATATTACAGCGGTCCTCTAGTATATTATACTTATATTACACCGGTCCTCTAGTAATCATACATATATTACACCGGTCCTCTAGTGGTCATACTTATATTACACCGGTCCTCTAGTGATCATACTTATATTACACCGGTCCTCTAGTGGTCATACTTATATTACACCGGTCCTCTAGTAATCATACATATATTACACCGGTCCTCTAGTGATCATACATATATTACACCGGTCCTCTAGTGATCATACTTATATTACACCGGTCCTCTAGTGATTATACTTATATTACACCGGTCCTCTAGTGATCATACTTATATTACACCGGTCCTCTAGTGATCATACTTATATTACAGCGGTCCTCTAGTGATCATACATATATTACACCGGTCCTCTAGTGATCATACATATTACACCGGTCCTCTAGTGATCATACATATATTACACCGGTCCTCTAGTGATCATACATATATTACAGCGGTCCTCTAGTATATTATACTTATATTACACCGGTCCTCTAGTGATCATACATATATTACAACGGTCCTCTAGTATATTATACTTATATTACACCAGTCCTCTAGTGATCATACTTATAATACACCGGTCCTCTAGTGATCATACTTATATAACACCGGTCCTCTAGTGGTCATACTTATATTACACCGGTCCTCTAGTGATCATACTTATATTACACCGGTCCTCTAGTGATCATGCATATATTACACCGGTCCTCTAGTGATCATACTTATATTACACCGGTACTCCAGTGATCATACTTATATTACACCAGTCCTCTAGTGGTCATACTTATATTACACCAGTCCTCTAGTGATCTTACATATATTACACCGTCCTCTAGTGAGTCTTATATTACACCGGTCCTCTATTGGTCATACTTATATTACACCGGTCCTCTAGTGATCATACTTATATTACACCGGTCCTCTAGTGGTCATACTTATATTACACTGGTCCTCTAGCGATCATACTTATATTACACTGGTCCTCTAGCGGTCATAAATATATTACACCGGTCCTCTAGTGATCATACTTATATTACACCGGTCCTCTAGTGATCATACATATATTACACCGGTCCTCTAGTGATCATACTTATATTACACCGGTACTCCAGTGATCATACTTATATTACACCGGTCCTCTAGTGGTCATACTTATATTACACCAGTCCTCTAGTGATCTTACATATATTACACCGTCCTCTAGTGAGTCTTATATTACACCGGTCCTCTATTGGTCATACTTATATTACACCGGTCCTCTAGTGATCATACTTATATTACACCGGTCCTCTAGTGGTCATACTTATATTACACCGGTCCTCTAGTGATCATACTTATATTACACCGGTCCTCTAGTATTACTTATATTACACCGGTCCTCTAGTGATCATACTTATATTACACCGGTCCTCTAGTGATACTTATATTACACCGGTCCTCTAGTGATCATACTTCTATTACACCTGTCCTCTAGTGATACTTATTTTACACCGGTCCTCTAGTGATCATACTTATATTACACCGATCCTCTAGTGATCATACTTATATTACACCGATCCTCTAGTGATCATACTTATATTACACCGGTCCTCTAGTGATCATACTTATGTTACACCGGTCCTCCAGTGATCATACATATATTACACCGGTCCTCTAGTGATCATACATATATTACAGCGGTCCTCTAGTATATTATACTTATATTACACCGGTCCTCTAGTGATCATACATATATTACACCGGTCCTCTAGTGATCATACTTATATTACACCTGTCCTCTAGTGATCATACTTATATTACACCGGTCCTCTAGTATATTATACTTATATTACACCGGTCCTCTAGTGATCATACATATATTACACCGGTCCTCTAGTATATTATACTTATATTACACCGGTCCTCTAGTGATCATACATATATTACACCGGTCCTCTAGTGATCATACTTATATAACACCGGTCCTCTAGTGGTCATACTTATATTACGCCGGTCCTCTAGTGATCATACATATATTACACCGGTCCTCTAGTGATCATACGTATATTACACCGGTCCTCTAGCGATCATACTTATATTACACCGGTCCTCTAGCGATCAAACTTATATTACACCGGTCCTCTAGCGGTCATAAATATATTACACCGGTCCTCTAGTGATCATACTTATATTACACCGGTCCTCTAGTGATCATACTTATATTACACCGGTCCTCTAGTGATCATACTTATATTACACCGGTCCTCTAGTGATTATACTTATATTACACCGGTCCTCTAGTGATCATACTTATATTACACCAGTCCTCTAGTGATCATACTTATATTACACCGGTCCTCTAGTGATCATACATATATTACAGCGGTCCTCTAGTGATCATACATATATTACAGCGGTCCTCTAGTGATCATACATATTACACCGGTCCTCTAGTGATCATACATATATTACACCGGTCCTCTAGTGATCATACATATATTACAGCGGTCCTCTAGTGATCATACATATATTACACTGGTCCTCTAGTGACCATACATATATTACACCGGTCCTCTAGTGATCATACATATATTACACCGGTCCTCTAGTATATTATACTTATATTACACCGGTCCTCTAGTGGTCATACTTATATTACACCGGTCCTCTAGTGATCATACTTATATTACAGCGGTCCTCTAGTGATCATACATATATTACACCGGTCCTCTAGTGATCATACATATATTACACCGGTCCTCTAGTGATCATACTTATATTACACCGGTCCTCTAGTGATCATACTTATGTTACACCGATCCTCTAGTGATCATACATATATTACACCGGTCCTCTAGTGATCATACTTATATTACACCGGTCCTCTAGCGATCATACTTATATTACACCGGTCCTCTAGCGGTCATAAATATATTACACCGGTCCTCTAGTGATCATACTTATATTACACCGGTCCTCTAGTGATCATACTTATATTACACCGGTCCTCTAGTGATCATACATATATAACACCGGTCCTCTAGTGATCATACATATATTACACCGGTCCTCTAGTGATCATACTTATATTACAGCGGTCCTCTAGTATATTATACTTGTATTACACCGGTCCTCTAGTGATCATACATATATTACACCGGTCCTCTAGTATATAATACTTATATTACACCAGTCCTCTAGTGATCATACTTATATTACACCGGTCCTCTAGTGATTATACTTATATTACACCGGTCCTCTAGTGATCATACATATATTACAGCGGTCCTCTAGTGATCATACATATTACACCGGTCCTCTAGTGATCATACATATATTACACCGGTCCTCTAGTGATCATACATATATTACAGCGGTCCTCTAGTATATTATACTTATATTACACCGGTCCTCTAGTGATCATACATATATTACAACGGTCCTCTAGTATATTATACTTATATTACACCAGTCCTCTAGTGATCATACTTATATTACACCGGTCCTCTAGTGATCATACTTATATAACACCGGTCCTCTAGTGATCATACTTATATTACACCGGTCCCCTAGTGATTATACTTATATTACACAGGTCCCCTAGTGATACTTATATTACACCGGTCCTCTAGTGATCATTCTTATATTACACCGGTCCTCTAGTGATCATACTTATATTACACCGGTCCTCTAGTGATCATACATATTACACCGGTCCTCTAGTGATCATACATATATTTCACCGGTCCTCTAGTGGTCATACTTATATTACACCGGTCCTCTAGCGATCATACTTATATTACACCGGTCCTCTAGCGGTCATAAATATATTACATTGGTCCTCTAGTGATCATACTTATATTACACCGGTCCTCTAGTGATCATACTTATATTACACCGGTCCTCTAGTGATCATACTTATATTACACCGGTCCTCTAGCGATCATACTTATATTACACCGGTCCTCTAGCGATCAAACTTATATTACACCGGTCCTCTAGTGATCATACTTATGTTACACCGGTCCTCTAGTGATCATACATATATTACACCGGTCCTCTAGTGATCATACATATATTACAGCGGTCCTCTAGTATATTATACTTATATTACACCGGTCCTCTAGTGATCATACATATATTACACCGGTCCTCTAGTGATCATACTTATATTACACCTGTCCTCTAGTGATCATACTTATATTACACCGGTCCTCTAGTATATTATACTTATATTACACCGGTCCTCTAGTGATCATACATATATTACACCGGTCCTCTAGTATATTATACTTATATTACACCGGTCCTCTAGTGATCATACATATATTACACCGGTCCTCTAGTGATCATACTTATATAACACCGGTCCTCTAGTGGTCATACTTATATTACGCCGGTCCTCTAGTGATCATACGTATATTACACCGGTCCTCTAGTGATCATACTTATATTACACCGGTCCTCTAGCGATCAAACTTATATTACACCGGTCCTCTAGCGGTCATAAATATATTACACCGGTCCTCTAGTGATCATACATATATTACACCGGTCCTCTAGTGATCATACTTATATTACACCGGTCCTCTAGTGATCATACTTATATTACACCGGTCCTCTAGTGATTATACTTATATTACACCGGTCCTCTAGTGATCATACTTATATTACACCAGTCCTCTAGTGATCATACTTATATTACACCGGTCCTCTAGTGATCATACATATATTACAGCGGTCCTCTAGTGATCATACATATATTACAGCGGTCCTCTAGTGATCATACATATTACACCGGTCCTCTAGTGATCATACATATATTACACCGGTCCTCTAGTGATCATACATATATTACAGCGGTCCTCTAGTATATTATACTTATATTACACCGGTCCTCTAGTAATCATACATATATTACACCGGTCCTCTAGTGGTCATACTTATATTACACCGGTCCTCTAGTGATCATACTTATATTACACCGGTCCTCTAGTGGTCATACTTATATTACACCGGTCCTCTAGTAATCATACATATATTACACCGGTCCTCTAGTGGTCATACTTATATTACACCGGTCCTCTAGTAATCATACATATATTACAGCGGTCCTCTAGTGATCATACATATATTACACCGGTCCTCTAGTGATCATACTTATATTACACCGGTCCTCTAGTGATTATACTTATATTACACCGGTCCTCTAGTGATCATACTTATATTACACCGGTCCTCTAGTGATCATACATATATTACACCGATCCTCTAGTGATTATACTTATATTACACCGTTCCTCTAGTGATCATACTTATATTACACCGGTCCTCTAGTGATTATACTTATATTACACCGGTCCTCTAGTGATCATACTTATATTACACCGGTCCTCTAGTGATCATACTTATATTACAGCGGTCCTCTAGTGATCATACATATATTACACCGGTCCTCTAGTGATCATACATATTACACCGGTCCTCTAGTGATCATACATATATTACACCGGTCCTCTAGTGATCATACATATATTACAGCGGTCCTCTAGTATATTATACTTATATTACACCGGTCCTCTAGTGATCATACATATATTACAACGGTCCTCTAGTATATTATACTTATATTACACCAGTCCTCTAGTGATCATACTTATAATACACCGGTCCTCTAGTGATCATACTTATATAACACCGGTCCTCTAGTGGTCATACTTATATTACACCGGTCCTCTAGTGATCATACTTATATTACACCGGTCCTCTAGTGATCATACATATATTACACCGGTCCTCTAGTGATCATACTTATATTACACCGGTACTCCAGTGATCATACTTATATTACACCAGTCCTCTAGTGGTCATACTTATATTACACCAGTCCTCTAGTGATCTTACATATATTACACCGTCCTCTAGTGAGTCTTATATTACACCGGTCCTCTATTGGTCATACTTATATTACACCGGTCCTCTAGTGATCATACTTATATTACACCGGTCCTCTAGTGGTCATACTTATATTACACCGGTCCTCTAGCGATCATACTTATATTACACCGGTCCTCTAGCGGTCATAAATATATTACACCGGTCCTCTAGTGATCATACTTATATTACACCGGTCCTCTAGTGATCATACATATATTACACCGGTCCTCTAGTGATCATACTTATATTACACCGGTACTCCAGTGATCATACTTATATTACACCGGTCCTCTAGTGGTCATACTTATATTACACCAGTCCTCTAGTGATCTTACATATATTACACCGTCCTCTAGTGAGTCTTATATTACACCGGTCCTCTATTGGTCATACTTATATTACACCGGTCCTCTAGTGATCATACTTATATTACACCGGTCCTCTAGTGGTCATACTTATATTACACCGGTCCTCTAGTGATCATACTTATATTACACCGGTCCTCTAGTATTACTTATATTACACCGGTCCTCTAGTGATCATACTTATATTACACCGGTCCTCTAGTGATACTTATATTACACCGGTCCTCTAGTGATCATACTTCTATTACACCTGTCCTCTAGTGATACTTATTTTACACCGGTCCTCTAGTGATCATACTTATATTACACCGATCCTCTAGTGATCATACTTATATTACACCGATCCTCTAGTGATCATACTTATATTACACCGGTCCTCTAGTGATACTTATATTACACCGGTCCTCTAGTGATCAAACTTCTATTACACCTGTCCTCTAGTGATACTTATATTACACCGGTCCTCTAGTGGTCATACTTATTTTACACCGGTCCTCTAGTGATCATACTTATTTTACACCGGTCCTCTAGTGATCATACTTATATTACACCTGTCCTCTAGTGATCATACATATATTACACCAGTCCTCTACTGATCATACATATATTACACCGGTCCTCTAGTTATCATACTTATATTACACCGGTCCTCTAGTGATTATACTTATATTACACCGGTCCTCTAGTGATCATACTTATATTACACCGGTCCTCTAGTGATCATACATATATTACACCGGTCCTCTAGTGATCATACTTATATTACACCAGTCCTCTAGTGATTATACTTATATTACACCGGTCCTCTAGTGATCATACTTATATTACACCAGTCCTCTAGTGATCATACTTATATTACACCGGTCCTCTAGTGATCATACATATATTACAGCGGTCCTCTAGTGATCATACATATATTACAGCGGTCCTCTAGTGATCATACATATTACACCGGTCCTCTAGTGATCATACATATATTACACCGGTCCTCTAGTGATCATACATATATTACACCGGTCCTCTAGTATATTATACTTATATTACACCGGTCCTCTAGTGGTCATACTTATATTACACCGGTCCTCTAGTGATCATACTTATATTACAGCGGTCCTCTAGTGATCATACATATATTACACCGGTCCTCTAGTGATCATACATATATTACACCGGTCCTCTAGTGATCATACTTATATTACACCGGTCCTCTAGTGATCATACTTATGTTACACCGGTCCTCCAGTGATCATACATATATTACACCGGTCCTCTAGTGATCATACATATATTACAGCGGTCCTCTAGTATATTATACTTATATTACACCGGTCCTCTAGTGATCATACATATATTACACCGGTCCTCTAGTGATCATACTTATATTACACCTGTCCTCTAGTGATCATACTTATATTACACCGGTCCTCTAGTATATTATACTTATATTACACCGGTCCTCTAGTGATCATACATATATTACACCGGTCCTCTAGTATATTATACTTATATTACACCGGTCCTCTAGTGATCATACATATATTACACCGGTCCTCTAGTGATCATACTTATATAACACCGGTCTTCTAGTGGTCATACTTATATTACGCCGGTCCTCTAGTGATCATTCATATATTACACCGGTCCTCTAGTGATCATACGTATATTACACCGGTCCTCTAGCGATCATACTTATATTACACCGGTCCTCTAGCGATCAAACTTATATTACACCGGTCCTCTAGCGGTCATAAATATATTACACCGGTCCTCTAGTGATCATACTTATATTACACCGGTCCTCTAGTGATCATACTTATATTACACCGGTCCTCTAGTGATCATACTTATATTACACCGGTCCTCTAGTGATTATACTTATATTACACCGGTCCTCTAGTGATCATACTTATATTACACCAGTCCTCTAGTGATCATACTTATATTACACCGGTCCTCTAGTGATCATACATATATTACAGCGGTCCTCTAGTGATCATACATATATTACAGCGGTCCTCTAGTGATCATACATATTACACCGGTCCTCTAGTGATCATACATATATTACACCGGTCCTCTAGTGATCATACATATATTACAGCGGTCCTCTAGTGATCATACATATATTACACTGGTCCTCTAGTGACCATACATATATTACACCGGTCCTCTAGTGATCATACATATATTACACCGGTCCTCTAGTATATTATACTTATATTACACCGGTCCTCTAGTGGTCATACTTATATTACACCGGTCCTCTAGTGATCATACTTATATTACAGCGGTCCTCTAGTGATCATACATATATTACACCGGTCCTCTAGTGATCATACATATATTACACCGGTCCTCTAGTGATCATACTTATATTACACCGGTCCTCTAGTGATCATACTTATGTTACACCGATCCTCTAGTGATCATACATATATTACACCGGTCCTCTAGTGATCATACTTATATTACACCGGTCCTCTAGCGATCATACTTATATTACACCGGTCCTCTAGCGGTCATAAATATATTACACCGGTCCTCTAGTGATCATACTTATATTACACCGGTCCTCTAGTGATCATACTTATATTACACCGGTCCTCTAGTGATCATACATATATAACACCGGTCCTCTAGTGATCATACATATATTACACCGGTCCTCTAGTGATCATACTTATATTACAGCGGTCCTCTAGTATATTATACTTATATTACACCGGTCCTCTAGTGATCATACATATATTACACCGGTCCTCTAGTATATAATACTTATATTACACCAGTCCTCTAGTGATCATACTTATATTACACCGGTCCTCTAGTGATTATACTTATATTACACCGGTCCTCTAGTGATCATACATATATTACAGCGGTCCTCTAGTGATCATACATATTACACCGGTCCTCTAGTGATCATACATATATTACACCGGTCCTCTAGTGATCATACATATATTACAGCGGTCCTCTAGTATATTATACTTATATTACACCGGTCCTCTAGTGATCATACATATATTACAACGGTCCTCTAGTATATTATACTTATATTACACCAGTCCTCTAGTGATCATACTTATATTACACCGGTCCTCTAGTGATCATACTTATATAACACCGGTCCTCTAGTGATCATACTTATATTACACCGGTCCCCTAGTGATTATACTTATATTACACAGGTCCCCTAGTGATACTTATATTACACCGGTCCTCTAGTGATCATTCTTATATTACACCGGTCCTCTAGTGATCATACTTATATTACACCGGTCCTCTAGTGATCATACATATTACACCGGTCCTCTAGTGATCATACATATATTTCACCGGTCCTCTAGTGGTCATACTTATATTACACCGGTCCTCTAGCGGTCATAAATATATTACATTGGTCCTCTAGTGATCATACTTATATTACACCGGTCCTCTAGTGATCATACTTATATTACACCGGTCCTCTAGTGATCATACTTATATTACACCGGTCCTCTAGCGATCATACTTATATTACACCGGTCCTCTAGCGGTCATAATTATATTACACCAGTCCTCTAGTGATCTTACATATATTACACCGTCCTCTAGTGAGTCTTATATTACACCGGTCCTCTATTGGTCATACTTATATTACACCGGTCCTCCAGTGATCATACTTATATTACACCGGTCCTCTAGTGGTCATACTTATATTACACCGGTCCTCTAGTGATCATACTTATATTACACCGGTCCTCTAGTATTACTTATATTACATCGGTCCTCTAGTGATCATACTTATATTACACCGGTCCTCTAGTGATACTTATATTACACCGGTCCTCTAGTGATCATACTTCTATTACACCTGTCCTCTAGTGATACTTATATTACACCGGTCCTCTAGTGATCATACTTATATTACACCGATCCTCTAGTGATCATACTTATATTACACCGATCCTCTAGTGATCATACTTATATTACACCGGTCCTCTAGTGATACTTATATTACACCGGTCCTCTAGTGACCAAACTTATATTACACCGGTCCTCTAGTGGTCATACATATATTACACCGGTCCTCTAGTGATCATACATATATTACACCGGTCCTCTAGTGGTCATACTTATATTACACCTGTCCTCTAGTGATCATACATATATTACACCAGTCCTCTACTGATCATACATATATTACACCGGTCCTCTAGTTATCATACATATATTACACCGGTCCTCTAGTGATCATACTTATATTACACCGGTCCTCTAGTGATCATACTTATATTACACCGGTCCTCTAGTGATCATACATATATTACACCGGTCCTCTAGTGATCATACTTATATTACACCAGTCCTCTAGTGATTATACTTATATTACACCGGTCCTCTAGTGATCATACTTATATTACACCAGTCCTCTAGTGATCATACTTATATTACACCGGTCCTCTAGTGATCATACATATATTACAGCGGTCCTCTAGTGATCATACATATATTACAGCGGTCCTCTAGTGATCATACATATTACACCGGTCCTCTAGTGATCATACATATATTACAGCGGTCCTCTAGTATATTATACTTATATCACACCGGTCCTCTAGTGACCATACTTATATTACACCGGTCCTCTAGTGGTCATACTTATATTACACCGGTCCTCTAGTGATCATACTTATATTACACCGGTCCTCTAGTGGTCATACTTATATTACACCGGTCCTCTAGTGATCATACTTATATTACACCGGTCCTCTAGTATTACTTATATTACACCGGTCCTCTAGTGATCATACTTATATTACACCGGTCCTCTAGTGATACTTATATTACACCGGTCCTCTAGTGATCATACTTCTATTACACCTGTCCTCTAGTGATACTTATATTACACCGGTCCTCTAGTGATCATACTTATATTACACCGATCCTCTAGTGATCATACTTATATTACACCGATCCTCTAGTGATCATACTTATATTACACCGGTCCTCTAGTGATACTTATATTACACCGGTCCTCTAGTGACCAAACTTATATTACACCGGTCCTCTAGTGGTCATACATATATTACACCGGTCCTCTAGTGATCATACATATATTACACCGGTCCTCTAGTGGTCATACTTATTTTACACCGGTCCTCTAGTGATCATACTTATTTTACACCGGTCCTCTAGTGATCATACTTATATTACACCTGTCCTCTAGTGATCATACATATATTACACCGGTCCTCTAGTGGTCATACTTATATTACACCGGTCCTCTGGTTGATCATACATATATTACACCGGTCCCCTAGTAATCATACTTATATTACACCGGTCCTCTAGTGGTCATACTTATATTACACCGGTCCTCTAGTGATCATACATATATTACACCTGTCCTCTAGTGATCATACTTATATTATGCCGGTCCTCTAGTGTTCATACTTTTATTACACCTGTCCTCTAGTGATCACTTATATTACACCTGTCCTCTAGTGATCATACTTATATTACACCGGTCCTCTAGTGATCATACTTATATTACACCGGTCCTCTAGTGATCATACTTATATTAAAACGGTCCTCTGGTTGATCATACTTATATTACACCGGTCCTCTAGTGGTCATACTTATATCACACCGGTCCTCTAGTGATCATACTTATATTACACAGGTCCCCTAGTGATACTTATATTACACCGGTCCTCTGGTTGATCATACTTATATTACACCGGCCCTCTAGTGATCATACATATAGTACACCTGTCCTCTAGTGATCATACTTATATTACACCTGTCCTCTAGTAATCATACAAATATTACACCGGTCCTCTAGTGATCATACTTATATTACACCGGTCCTCTAGTGATCATACTTATATTACACCGGTCCTCTACTGATCATACATATATTACACCGGTCCTCTAGTGATCATACTTATATTACACCGGTCCTCTATTGATCATACTTATATTACACAGGTCCCCTAGTGATACTTATATTACACCGGTCCTCTGGTTGATCATACTTATATTACACCGGTCCTCTAGTGATCATACATATATTACACCGGTCCTCTAGTGATCATACATATATTACACCGGTCCTCTAGTGATCATACATATATTACACCGGTCCTCTAGTGATCATACATATATTACACCGGTCCTCTAGTAATCATATTTATATTACACCGGTCCTCTGGTTGATCATACTTATATTACACCTGTCCTCTAGTGACCATACTTATATTACACCGGTCCTCTAGTGATCATACTTATATTACACCGGTCCTCTAGTGATCATACATATATTACACCGGTCCCCTAGTGATCATACTTATATTACAGCAGTCCTCTAGTGATCATACTTATATTACACCGGTCCTCTAGTGATCATACATATATTACACCGGTCCTCTAGTGATCATACTTATATTACACAGGTCCCCTAGTGATACTTATATTACACCGGTCCTCTGGTTGATCATACTTATATTACACCTGTCCTCTAGTGATCATACTTATATTACACCGGTCCTCTAGTGATCATACATATATTACACCGGTCCTCTAGTGATCATACTTATATTACACCGGTCCTCTAGTGATCATACATATATTACACCGGTCCTCTGGTGGTTATACTTATATTACACTGGTGGTTATACTTATATGATTATAAGAGGGCCTCTTTTGAGACGCTATGAAGTCACCGTTGTGTGTTTGGAGGAGGTGTCTTGAGACGCTATGAGGTCACAGTTGTGTGTTTGGAGGGGGTGTCTTGAGACGCTATGAGGTCACAGTTGTGTGTTTGGAGGGCCTGTCTTGAGACGCTATGAGGTCACAGTTGTGTGTATGGAAGGATGTCTTGCGATTCTATGAGGTCACAGTTGTGTGTTTGGTGGGCCTGTCTTGAGACGCTATGAAGTGACAGTTGTGTGTTTGGTGGGCCTGTCTATAGGCACTATGAGGTCACAGTTGTGTGTTTGGAGGGGGTGTCGAGACGCTATGAGGTCACCGTTGTAAGTTTGAAGGGGGTGTCTTGAGATGCTATGAAGTCACAGTTGTGTGTTTGGAAGGCCTGTTTTGAGACGCTATGAAGTCACAGTTGTGTGTTTGGAGGGGGTGTGTTGAGACACTATGAAGTCACAGTTGGGTGTTTGGAGGGGGTGTGTTGAGACACTATGAAGTCACAGTTGGGTGTTTGGAGGGGGTGTCTTGAGATGCTATGAAGTCACAGTTGTGTGTTTGGAGGGGGTGTGTTGAGACGTTATGAAGTCACAGTTGTGTGTTTGGAGAGTGTGTTGAGACGTTATGAAGTCACAGTTGTGTGTTTGGAGGGCCTTTCTTGAGACGCTATGAGGTCACCGTTGTGTGTTTGGAGGGGGTGTTGAGACGCTATGAATTCACAGTTGTTTGTGTGGAGGGGGGTGTTGAGACGCTATGAAGTCGCAGTTGTTTGTGTGGAGGGGGTGTCTTGAGACGCTATGAGGTCACAGTTGTGTGTTTGGAGGGCTTGTTTTGAGATGCTATAAAGTCACAGTTGTGTGTTTGGAGGGCCTGTCTTGAGACGCTATGAGGTCACAGTCGTGTGTTTGGAGGGGTGTCTTGAGACACTATGAAGTCACCGTTGTGTGTTTGGAGGGCCTGTCTTGAGACACTATGAAGTCACAGTTGTGTGTTTGGAGGGGATTGTAAACGACGCCCGTGGTTACTCAGTCTCTCCTGCTCCTAAGTCTGATAGAGTGACTCCTTCTTCCACCACTCAGGCTGGGAGGCTGAGGAGTAGGAGAGCCTATCACAGCCTGGCCAGACGGAGCTAGCTCCCGCCCTCTGTCTATTTATACCTTCATTTCCTTCTTCTCCTTTGCCTGTGATTCTGTTTGTTTCCTGGCTCCGTGCTGCTTGTATTATTTGTCCTCTGCTTCATATTGACCCTGGCTTTACTGACTACTCTCTTGCTCTGCGTTTGGTACCTCGTACACTCCTGGTTTGACTCGCCTCGTTCACTACTCTTGTAGCTCGCGGTTTGCCGTGGGCATCTGCCCCTTTTCCCTTAGCTACTTTGTACCCTTGTCTGTCTGTCGTGCACATAGTGAGAGTAGGGACCGTCGCCCAGTTGTACGCCGTCGCCTAGGACGGGCCGTTGCAAGTAGGCAGGGACTGAGTGGCGGGTAGATTAGGGCTCACCTGTCTGTCTCCCTTCTCCGTCATTACATAATCACAGGCCCATATACCTTTTCTACCCTGGTCCTTGACACACTATGGACCCCCTTGAGACCCTGGCTCAGCAAATGCAGGGCCTCTCCCTACATGTCCAAGCCCTGACTCAGAGGGGCAACCTGCATGATGCTACCCTGGTAGTGCCCCCCACCTCACCTCTTGAACCCCACCTCAAGTTGCCTGACCGGTACTCAGGGGACCAGAAGACTTTTTTCTCTATTTCCGTCTAAAGCCCCACTCCTCAGGTTCTGAGAGCCAGCGAGTGGGTATAATTATGTCCCGGCTCCAGGACGGGCCCCAAGAATGGGCTTTCTCCTTGGCTCCCGACGCCCCTGAGCTTTCCTCTGTTAACTTTTTTTTTTTTCTGCTCTCGGGCTATTATATGACGAGATTGACAAGACTGCCTTTGCCGAGAGTCAGCTGGTGACCTTACGTCAGGGTAAGAGACCCGTTGAGGAGTACTGTTCGGACTTTAGGAAGTGGTGTGTAGCTTCTCGGTGGAAAGACCCTTCCTTGAGGTGCCAGTTTAGGTTGGGTCTGTCGAACGCCCTGAAAGACCTGCTAGTTAGCTATCCCTCTTCTGACTCTCTAGATCAGGTTATAGCTTTAGCGGTACATCTTGACCGACGTCTCAGGGAACGACGACTTGAACGTTTTTGTGCCTTCTCCTCTGGCTCCCCCATGATGGCTCCCGAGGTGCCGTTGCTTCGTTCTTCCACGGAAAACTCGGATGAACTTATGCAACTCGGGGCCTCCGTGTCTCCCCAACAACGTAGAGAGTTCCACAGGAAGAATGGTCTCTGCTCCTACTGTGGGGACGACAAGCATCAAGTGAACAACTGTCCTAGGCGTAAGAATAAGCAGCTGGAAAACTTCCGCGCCTAAGTGACCATCGGGGAGGTCGCTTTGGCGCACAGGTATTTCCCGTATACATGAAACCTAATAAGATCTTGCTTCCCTTTCAGGTCTCTTTTGGTGGTAGGTCTGCTACCGGCAGTGCCTTCGTGGATTCAGTATCTTCTGCTAATATTATGTCTGTGGAATTTGCTATGCCTTTAGCTATGCCATTGATTGATTTGCCTAAACCTGTCCCGGTAGTGGGTATCGACTCCACTCCACTTGCTAATGGTTATTTTACGCAGCATACCCCTGTTTTTGAACTCCTTGTTGGCTCCATGCATTTGGAGCAGTGCTCTGTACTGTTGATGCAGGGATTATCGTCCGATTTGGTTTTAGGCCTTCCCTGGTTGCAGATGCATAATCCCACGTTTGACTGGAACACTGGGGATCTCACCAAATGGGGTAATGAATGCATGACGTCCTGTTTTTCTATTTGGTTTCTCTCGCTGAGGAGGTGAACACTCTACCTGAGTTTATTCATGACTTCGGAGGCCTTTTTAGAAAAAACATCAGCGGAGTGTTACCTCCTCATAGAGAATAAGATTGTGCAATCAATTTGGTACCAGGGGCTAAGCTCCCTAAGGGTAGGATATTTAATCTCTCTTGTCCCGAACGTGAAGCCATGAGAGAGTATATCCAGGAATACCTGGCCAAGGGTTATATTCGCCCCTCTACTTCTCCGGTAGGTGCTGGCTCCTTCTTCGTAGGGAAGAAGGATGGTGGTCTTAGGCCGTGCATCGACTACTGAAGCTTGAATAAGGTCACTGTAAGGAACCAGTATCCCCTTCCGTTGATTCCTGATCTCTTTAATCAGGTTCAGGGGGCCCAATGGTTCTCTAAGTTTGATCTACGGCGAGCTTATAACCTTATCCGCATCAGAGAGGGGATGAGTGGAAGACTGCGTTTAACACGCCCGAAGGTCATTTCGAATACCTCGTCATGCCCTTTGGCTTGTGTAATGCTCCCGCGGTCTTCCAGAATTTCATAAATGAGATTTTAAGAGACTACCTGGGGTATTTCTTGTAGTGTACCTTGATGACATACTGGTGGTTTCCAAGGACTGGTCCTCCCACATTGAGCATGTCAGGAAGGTGCTCCAGGCCCTTCGGGAAAACAAACTGTTTGCTAAAACCGAAAAATGTGTGTTTGGGGTGCAAGAGATACCATTTTTGGGTCAAATCCTCACTCCTCATGAATTCTGCATGGACCCTTCAAAGGTTCAGGCTGTGGCTGAATGGGTCCAACCTGCCTCCCTGAAGGCGTTACAGTGCTTCCTGGGGTTTGCTAATTATTACAGGAGATTTATTGCTAACTTCTCGGTCATCGCTAAGCCTCTTACGGATCTCACTCGCAAAGGTGCTGATCTCCTCCACTGGCCTCCTGAGGCGGTCCTGACTTTTGAGGTCCTTAAGAAGTGCTTTATCTCGGCCCCAGTGCCGATTCAGCCTAACCAAATGGAGCCGTTCATCGTGGAGGTTGACGCCTCCGAGGTGGGAGTGGGTGCTGTCTTGTCCCAGGGTACCAGGTCCCTCACCCATCTCCGTGCCTGTGCCTACTTCTCCAGGAAGTTCTCACCCACTGAGAGTAACTATGACATTGGCAACCGCGAACTCTTAGCCATTAAATAGGCATTTGAAGAGTGGCGCCACTTCCTGGAGGGGGCTAGGCACCAGGTAACGGTCCTTACCGACCACAAGATTCTGGTTTTCCTAGAATCTGCCCAGAGGCTAAACCCGAGACAAGCTCGATGGGCGTTATTTTTTACTAGATTCAACTTTTTGGTCACCTATAGGGCTGGGTCTAAAAATATTAAAGCTGATGCACTGTCGCGTAGCTTCATGGCTAGCCCTCCTTCGGAGGAAGATCCTGCATGTGTTTTGCCCCCAGGTATAATAATTTCCTCTGTTGATTCTGACCTAGTCTCCGAAATTGCGGCTGATCAAGGTTCAGCTCCCGGGAATCTTCCTGAGAACAAGCTGTTTGTTCCCCTGCAATTCCGGCTAAGGGTACTCAGGGAGAATCATGACTCTGCACTATCTGGCCATCCAGGCATCCTGGGTACCAAGCACCTCATTGCCAGAGACTATTGGTGGCCTGGGTTGCCTAAAGACATTAAGGCCTACGTCACCGCTTGTGAAATTTGTGCTAGGTCCAAGACTCCCAGGTCCCGACCACCGGGCTTACTATGTTCTTTGCCCATTCCCCAGAGACCTTGGACCCATATCTCCATGGATTTTATCACCGATCTGCCTCCATCTCAAGGCAAGTCGGTGGTGTGGGTTGTAGTAGACCGCTTCAGTAAGATGTGCCACTTTGTGCCCATCAAGAAACTACCCAATGCCAAGACGTTAGCTACCTTGTTTGTCAAACACATCCTGCGTCTCCATGGGGTCCCTGTCAATATTGTTTCTGACAGAGGGGTACAATTTGTTTCATTGTTTTGGAGAGCTTTCTGTAAAAAGTTGGAGATTGATCTGTCCTTCTCCTCGGCCTTCCATCCTGAAACTAATGGCCAAACTGAGAGGACTAATCAGTCTCTAGAACAATATTTAAGGTGTTTTATCTCTGACTGTCAATATGATTGGGTTTCATTCATTCCCATCGCCGAATTTTCCCTTAATAACCGGGTCAGTAACTCGTCAGGGGTCTCCCCCTTTTTCTGTAATTTTGGGTTTAATCCACGGTTCTCTTCCGTTTCACCTGGTGGTTCCAACAATCCTGAGGTAGATGTCGTTCATTGGGAACTGTGCACAGTCTGTGCCCAGGTTCAGAAGAACCTAGAGGCGTCCCAGAGCATATAAAAGACTCAGGCAGATAGAAGACGTTCTGCTAACCCCTTGTTTGTGGTCGGGGATCTGCTGTGGCTGTCTTCTAAAAATTTGCGCCTTAAAGTCCCATCCAAAAAATTTGCTCCCCGGTATGTAGGGCCGTACAAGGTCATTGAATTCCTTAACCCTGTCTCCTTCCGACTGGAGTTACCCCCGTCTTTTCGAATACACGACGTGTTTCATGCCTCCCTCCTGAAACGCTGCTCCCGTCCTTGGCTCCCTCGAGGAAACCTCCTGTCCCTGTTCTCACCCCTGAAGGGGTAGAATTCGAGGTGGCCAAGATTGTGGACAGCAGGATGGTCCAAGGCTCCCTCCAGTACCTGGTCCATTGGAGAGGATACGGGCATGAGGAGAGGACTTGGGTACCCGTCTGTGATGTTCACGCTGGGGTATTGCTCAAGAGGTTCCATCTTCGGTTCCCCAATAAGCCAGGTCCACCTAGAAAGGGTCCAGTGGCCCCTCATAAAAGGGGGGGTACTGTAAAGGATCTGCCAGACACAGCGTCTGTGTCAACGCCCGTGGTTACTCAGTCTGCACCTGCTCCTAAGTCTGATAGAGTGAATCCTTCTTCCACCACTCAGGCTGGGAGGCTGAGGAGTGGGAGACCCTATCACAGCCTGGCCAGACGGAGCTAGCTCCCGCCCTCTGTCTATTTATACTTTAGTTTCCTGCTTCTCCTTTGCCTGTGATTTTGTTTGTTTCCTGGCTCTGCTGCTGCTGCTTGTATTATTTGTCCTCTGCTTCATATTGACCCTGGTTTTACTGACTACTCTCTTGCTCTGCGTTTGGTACCTCGTACACTCCTGGTTTGACTCAGCTCGTTCACTACTATTGTAGCTCGCGGTTTGCCGTGGGCATCTGCCCCTTTTCCCTTAGCTTCTTTGTACCCTTGTCTGTAGTGCACATAGTAAGAGTAGGGACCGTCGCCCAGTTGTACGCCGTCGCCTAGGACGGGCCATTGCAAGTAGGCAGGGGCTGAGTGGCGGGTAGATTAGGGCTCACCTGTCTGTCTCACTTCCTCGTCATTACAGGGATGTCTTGAGACACTATGAAATCACAGTTGTGTATTTGGAGGGCCTGTCTTGAGACGCTATGAAGTCACAGTTGTGTGTTTGGAGGGGGTGTCTGTAGACGCTATGAAGTCACAGTTGTGTGTTTGGAGGACCTGTCTTGAGACGCTATGTAGTCACCGTTGTGTGTTTGGAGGGCCTGTTTTGAGACGCTATGAAGTCACAGTTGTGTGTTTGGAGGGCCTGTTTTGAGACGCTATGAAGTCACAGTTGTGTGTTTTGAGAGGGTGTCTTGAGACTTTATGAAGTCACCGTTGTGTATTTGGAGGGGGTGTCTTGAGACGCTATGAAGTCACAGTTGTGTGTTTGGAGGGGGTGTCCTGAGACGCTATGAAGCCGCAGTTGTGTGTTTGGAGGGGTTGTCGAGACGCTATGAAGTCACAGTTGTGTGTTTGGAGGGGTTGTTGAGACGCTATGAAGTCACAGTTGTGTGTTTGGAGGGCCTGTCTTGAGACGCTATGAAGTCACATTTGTGTGTTTGGTTGCCCTGTCTTGAGACGCTATGAAGTCACAGTTGTGTGTTTGGAGGGGGTGTCTTGAGACGCTATGAGGTCACAGTTGTGTGTTTGGAGGGCCTGTCTTGAAACGCTATGAATTCACCATTGTTTGTTTGGAGGGGGTGTCTTGCGATGCTATGAAGTCACAGTTGTGTGTTTGGAGGGGGTGTCTTGCGATGCTAAGAGGTCACAGTTGTGTATTTGGACAGCCTGTCTTGTGATGCTATGAAATCACAGTTGTGTGTTTGGAGGGGTTGTCGAGACGCTATGATGTCACCGTTGTGTTTTTGGAGGGGGCGTCTTGAAACGCTATGAAGTCTCGGTTGTGTGTTTGGTGGGCGTGTCTTGAGACGCTATGAAGTCACATTTGTGTGTTTGGAGGGAGTATCTTAAGATGCTAAGAGGTCACAGTTGTGTGTTTGGACGGCCTGTCTTGTGATGCTATGAAGATACAGTTGTGTGTTTGGAGGGGGTGTCTTGAGATGCTATGAAGTCACAGTTGTGTGTTTGGAGGTGGTGTCTTGAGACGCTATGGGGTCATAGTTGTGTGTTTGGTGGGCCTGTCTTGAGACGCTATGAAGTCACAGTTGTGTGTTTGGAGGGGATGTCTTGAGACGCTATGAAGTCACCGTTGTGTGTTTGGAGAGGGTGTCTTGAGACATTATCAAGTCACAGTTGTGTGTTTGGAGGGGGTGTCTTGCGATGCTATGAAGTCACAGTTGTGTGTTTGGAGGGGGTGTCTTGAGACGCTATGAAGTCACCGTTGTGTGTTTGGAGGGGGTGTCTTGAGACGCTATGAAGTCACAGTTGTGTGTTTGGAGGGGGTGTCTTGAGACGCTATGAAGTCATCGTTGTGTTTGGAGGGCGTGTCAAGATGCTATATTTCGTGTACCCGTTGGCGACACTCCATCGATGCTTGTTCATTCTCTCCTGTAATGTTTGGATTCTGCGGCGGCGTATGTTCGGGAGTTCACGGTTACACTCTAATAGATAAATAACGTAGGAGGACGATCAGGAAACAAATGATTTGTTGAGGAATACTTCACCACTATTTTTACTTTTGAATGTGTCTTTTCTTTTAGTAATGGAGTCACATTTTTTCTGGTTACATCTGTTCCTGCTTTTGAGATCAGGAAAAAAAAAGAGTTTTTGGTGCCTAAAATTCCTGGTTTGATTTTCGGAGGGCGTTTGCTCGGTGCGAGTCTATTTTTCAAGGTTTGGCATCTTCAATAGGTCACTTGTGGTTATATTGGTTGGTAATTTTTTAGAATGTGGTCTCCTTTCTGGATCGGCCAGTGTTTCGGTAGAAGGTTTTGGATGGCTCTGTGGTTAGTGTTAAATGTGGTTATGAAATTTCTGGCTTATTGTCCCCTTTGTGGGTGTGACATTAGTTTTGGGTATTAGACAGTCGTCCTGTGTGATGGCGCTTGCTCGTTGATGGCTGCTCCGATGATCCTTTAGCCTTGAATCTGTCTTTCAGGATCTTGCTTTGGTCTGTGTAGTCACATAATCTTGTACAGTTGCGTTTCCGTCTTTTAAACTGAATGAAAGGGACGTGTAATGTCAGGATGGGGAGACAGACAGGTGAGCCCTAATCTACCCGCCACTCAGTCCCTGCCTACATGCACAGCCCGTCCTAGGCGACGGCGTACAACTGGGCGACGGTCCATACGCTCAATATGTGCACGACAGACAAACAGACAAGGGTACACAGAAGCAAGGGAAGTAAGGCAGTTGCCCACGGCAACAACTTGAGCAACAGAGTAGTGGACAAGCCGAGTCAAACCAGGAGTGTACGAGGTACCAAACGCAGAGCAGGAGCGTAGTCAGTAAAGCCAGGGTCAATATGAAGCAGAGGTATATAGTAACAGCAGAAACAGCAGAGCCAGGAAACAGGAGAATCACAGGCAAAGGACAAGCAGCAAATGAAGGTATAAGTAGACCAACGGCGGGAGCTAGAACCGTCTGGCCAGGCTGCGATAGGCTCTCTCACTCCTCAACCTACCAGCCTGAGTGGTAGCAGATCGAGTCACTCTAGCAGACCTAGGAACAGATGCAGGCTGATTAACCACGAGCGTCGACACAGAAGCTGTGTCATGCAAATCCTTTACAGTACCCCCCTTTTATGAGGGGCCACTGGACCCTTCCTAGGTGGACCTGGCTTGTTGGGGAACCGAAGATGGAACTTCCTGAGCAATAAACCGGCGTGAACATCCCGGGCGGGTACCCAAGTCCTCTCCTCAGGCCCGTATCCTCTCCAATGGACCAGGTACTGGAGGGAGCCTTGGACCATCCTGCTGTCCACAACCTTGGCCACCTCGAATTCTACCCCTTCGGGGGTGAGAACAGGGACAGGAGGTTTCCTCGAGGTAGCCAAGGACGGGGAGCAGCGTTATTTGAAAAGACGCGGGTAACTCCAGCCGGAAGGAGACGGGGTTAAGGACCTCAATGACCATGTACGGCCCTATATACCGGGGAGCACATTTTTTGGACGGTACTTTAAGGCGCAGATTTTTTTAAGACAGTCACACCAGATCCCCGACCACAAACAAGGGGTTAACAGTATGTCTACTATCTGCCTGAGTTTTCTGTATGCTCTCGGACGCCTCTAGGTTCTTCTGAACCTGGGCCCAGACTGTGCACAGTTCCCAATAAACTACATCTACCTCGGGATTGTTGGAAAAACCAGGTGAAACGGAAGAGAACCGTGGATTAAATACAAAATTACAGAAAAAGGGGGAGACCCCTGACGAGTTACTGACCCGGTTATTGAGGGAAAATTCGGCGAGGGGAATTAAGGAAACCCAATCATCTTGGCAGTCAGAGATAAAACACCTTAAATATTGTTCTAGAGACTGATTAGTCCTCTCAGTTTGGCCATTAGTTTCAGGATGGAAGGCCGAGGAGAAGGACAGATCAATCTCCAACTTTTTCCAGAAAGCTCTCCAAAACAATGAAACAAATTGTACCCCTCTGTCCGAAACAATATTGACAGGGACCCCATGGAGACGCAGGATGTGTTTGACAAACAAGGTAGCTAACATCTTGGCATTGGGTAGTTTCTTGATGGGCACAAAGTGGCACATCTTACTGAAGCGGTATACTACAACCCACACCACCGACTTGCCTTGAGATGGAGGCAGATCGGTGATAAAATCCATGGAGATATGGGTCCAAGGTCTCTGGGGAATGGGCAAAGAAAATAGTAAGCCCGCTGGTCGGGACCTGGGAGTCTTGGCCCAAGCACAAATTTCACAAGCGGCGACGTAGGCCTTAACGTCTTTAGGCAACCCAGGCCACCAATAGTTTCTAGCAATGAGGTGCTTGGTACCCAGGATGCCTGGATGGCCAGATAGTGCAGAGTCATGATTCTCCCCTTCTCTGATTCGGATAAGGTTATAAGCCCCCCGAAGATCAAACTTAGAGAACCATTGGGCCCCCTGAACCTGATTGAAGAGATCAGGAATCAGAGGAAGGGAATATTGGTTCCTTACAGTGACCTTATTCAAGTTTCGGTAATCGATGCACGGCCTAAGACCACCACCCTTCTTCCCTATGAAGAAGAAGCCAGCACCTACCGGAGAAGAAGAGGGGCGAATGTAACCCTTGGCCAGGCTTTCCTGGATATATTCTCTCATGGCTTCACGTTCAGGACAAGAGAGATTAAACATCCTACCTTTAGGGAGCTTAGCTCCTGGTACCAAATCGATAGCGCAATCGTATTCTCTATGAGGAGGTAACACTTCAGAGGCCTTTTTGAAAAAACATCAGCGAAATCCTGAATAAACTCAGGTAGCGTGTTCACCTCCTCAGGGAGAGGAATAAAATGAACAGAGAAACATGACGTCACGCATTCATTACCCCATTTAGTAAGAGCTCCAGTATTCCAGTTAAACGTGGGATTATGCATCTGCAACCAAGGAAGGCCTAAAACCAAATCGGACGATAATCCCTGCATCACCAACACAGAACACTGCTCCAAATGAATGGAGCCCACAATGAGTTCAAAAATGGGTATGCTGCGTAAAATAACCATTAGCAAGAGGAGTGGAGTCGATACCCACTACCGGGACAGGTTTAGGCAAATCAATCAATGGCATAGCTAGAGACATAGCAAATTCCACAGACATAATATTAGCAGAAGACCCTGAATCCACGAAGGCACTGCCGGTAGCAGACCTACCACAAAAAGATATGACCAAAAAGCACAGCATGGATCCAGAATGGTTCAAAATAAAATAAGAATGCGGCTGTTAGCAAGCATGTTAAATATGAACCAGATCCAGGGGTGTATACCCATAAGGCATCCAAAACATAATATATGACCAAGAAGAGAACAAATGCCAATACACAAGAACATTTAGAAAAATGAGCAAAATATTTTATTCAAAATAACATATACATACAAGAATGATAAAAAGAATCCATGAACCAACAGGTTAAAAAGACCAAACCGCCATACAATGTATAAGGAAGGTAACGTCTGAAGTTGACGTGTAATAATAACAACCAAGAGATATGATCTAATAATCAGGGTACATACATGCATGAGTATGAAATGAAACATTAATGAAAAAATGCAAGAAAATATGTAAACATCAAGCACATACCCATAGATCAACCGGATGGAAGCACGGCGATGTGTCTGCCCCAACGCGCGTTTCGGCGCAACTGCCTTCGTCTGGGGGTAGCGTTTTAAATGATGTGTATGCCACTATATATGGGGATGGACCAGCCGATCGTAGAATAAAAAAGAGGGGGGGAGAAGCCCAAGTATAAACATGTAATAATACATGTTTCGCTGCATGTTTACCGGTCGCTTACCTCGTGGTGAAGCCGGTGGCCGCACCTACCAGGACCGCCAATCACGAGAGGCCAGGGTCGGATGCACGCCGTCGCGTCAGAGGACGCGGTCACGTGGATCCGAAACCCGGCGCATCATGAGGGCGGAACGGAGGCCGGGCACCCCTCTACCAATCAGAAGGAGCGACACAGCGAAAAGGTAAGTAACCCAGGATAGGACAGTGTATACCAACTTGGACGTGAAGCCAAATTATGCAAAACGTCAAAAACAACGTATATTTCAGTATAACGCACATATAAACAAACAAATGTGAATGAAATATAACATTATGACAAGGGACAACTTGAAGAAGCATGATTGCTAAATAACACTGCGGTGAAGAAATGATGAAATAATGTGATCCGTGAAGTGATACTGAATGAATTTTAATGAATCGTGAGGAAGAAGACAAATGCACTGAAAAACAGTGCGTAAGTATTAGAAGCAAGAAAAAATGAATAATAAATAAATTCCTGCGTCAGTAGGGTGATAAATAATGAGTACATACAAAAATACGTGAAGAAAAAGTATATAAATGAAAATGAAAAATATATTAAGTGAGGGAATGTGTGTATGTGTCTGTGATGTTGTGAAAAAGTAAGTGAAAGTGAGTAGAGTGAATAATGCCCAATGAATGAGCAGTGCAATAGCAGAGAAAAGAGAAGAATAATTGCGTTTATATGTATGTGTTTATAAGCACAAAAATGAAGTAAATAAATATTAAAAAAGTGACAATATAGAATTAAGTTTAATCTAACATCTTTTAATAAAATAGGTTAGAGGTGCACAAAATATTACACTAATGGTTGTATTGACGAAAAAACCAAGATGACACACAAGTATTTTGTATGAATAACTGGTCACTACGCATCATGAGTAAACGAAGTCGATGGAGAAATATGCTGGCATCCCAAGGAGTGGAAAACAAGGAATCCAAGTAATAAAAGGAAGAGAATCACATCAAAGATCTAATCTGTAAATGAATAAAGAAATGTTAAAATCATATAAACACATAGGATCCTATATAAAAAGATGAACTCCAACACCATTAAAAGCTGCTGACAGAGAAACGATGAATATCCAGCGGTCTCATTGAGACCTGCGGGGTACATAGTTTGAAGTCTCCATATCCATTTGCACTCACGTTGCAATAAACATTTTTTGAGATCACCCCCACGCATCCCAAGATTAATATGGTCAATGCCCCTGATTTTAAGCATCTTGGAGTTACAGGCATGGTGTGATCGGAAGTGCCTAGGGATTGTCTTGAGCTGCTCGATATTATCAGCCGTTTTCGCATTCTCGATATCCCGTACGTGTTCCCTTACCCTCAACCGAAGCTCACGGGTAGTCATACCTACATATATTTTCGGACAGGGGCAGAGAGCATAGTATATGACACCCTTAGTACCACAAGATATGGGCCAACAGATTTTGAAATCTTGTTTACCACTAGAGTCCGTGAAATTTCCTATTCGTTCGATATTAGGACAACTGATGCAGTCACCGCAAGGTTTGCAGCCCCATTTAGGTCCCTTAGTCCCGAACACCCTACCAGGTTGAATAGGTGAAAGATAGCTACGTACCATGGCATCACGCAGATTGGGAGCTCTGCGGGGTGCCATGGCAGGATAAGGAGGAAGAACTTTCGACAAAGTGGGATCGCTCAGCAATATAGGCCAGAATTTATACAGGACACTACGCATTTCTGTCCACCGAGAATTGAAGGTGGTAACAAATCTCACCTTAGGTTCTGTGCCCGACCTTTGGGTAACCTGCAACAGTTGTTGTCGGTTGGTCTTAGACGCTCGATCCCGAGCTTTGCGTATACTGCGTTGACTGTAACCCCTTTGAGTAAATCTGTCGCCTAGTTCTTTAAAGCGAAATTTGAGATCTTCATTGGTAGAGCAAATTTTCTTTACACGTAAAAATTGACCCACTGGAATAGCATCGATAGTATGGCGAGGGTGCGATGAAGTGGCATGCAAAAGTGAGTTGGTTGAGGTTTCCTTACGGTATAAATCCGTCTGTAAGAAACCATTGCCATCTTTCTTGATTAGTATGTCCAAAAAATCGACCTTAGAGTAACTCCACTTATATGTGAGTTTGATATTAAGTAGGTTACAATTCAGAACTTTAATGAAATCCGAAAGATCTTCAGGAGTGCCCTGCCAGATCATGAAAATGTCATCAATGAACCGTGCCCAAAAGGGGACACGACTCATTGACGGCCCATGATCTGACAGGAAAAGATCTCTCTCCCACAGCCCCAGGAAAAGATTGGCATATGAGGGTGCACAGGCTGCCCCCATCGCCGTCCCCTGGAGCTGTAGGAAAAACGATCCATTGAAGGTGAAAAAATTATGTTTGAGTGTGAAATCCAACAACAACAATATGAGTTGAGAAATTTCACCTTCAATGTCACTCATGGATAGGAAACTCTTGACTGCATGTAGACCATCGCTATGTTGGATGCTAGTATAAAGGGATTCAACATCACATGTGACTAATAAGTGATCTGAATCAATGTGAATCCCCTCGACCTTCAATAAAAGATCGGCAGAGTCACGCAAATAGGATGGTAAACACTCAACAAGGGGTTTCAGATGAAAATCAATCCACCTACATGCTTTTTCCATAAGGCCTCCGGTGCCCGAAATAATAGGCCTACCTGGTGGGTTCTTGGCATCCTTGTGAATTTTGGGCAATAAGTACATCGTTGGTATAGTAGGGTCTGATACGAATAAAGACTCACTCAAAGGTTTTGTAATAGTGCCTTTTGCCACAGCATTTTGCAAAATTCCATAGTACTTTGATCTAAAGGAAGACAAGGGGTTGTAAGTAAGCTTTTGATAACACGTTATATTCCTTAGTTGGCGGTTAGCTTCATGAATGTATAATTGGCGGGGCCAAAGTACCACGTTACCCCCCTTATCCGCCGGTTTTATCAAAATATCGTCCCAAGCTTTCATTTTCTTGAGACTTGCTCGCTCGGACCGATTCAGATTGTCATGATCGATGCCACTAGGTATGATACCCCAATCCTTAGAAACAAGTTTGACGAATAGGTCAACTGCTGGACAAATGGACAAAGGGGGAAATTTGGTTGACTTATTCCTAATACATGATGGTATCTTACCTCGGGATGTACTCTCATCTTGATCAAGTAACTCTTCTAAAATACGCAATGTCTCCTTTTCTTGTACTGTCGTAAAGATACTGTCCTCCTCTCTAAAGTACCACTTTTTAAAAATCAGAGATCTGCCGAAGAGTTGCAGATCCTTTACTGCTGAAAAATGATCAAAAGAAGAGGCGGGGGAAAAAGTTAACCCCCTTTCCAAAAGAGACATGTCACTTGATGTGAGTGAGTGTTGAGACAGATTAATTACCTTAAGCTGTGGAGGACCCAAATTGGAAGCCGGAGTAAAAGTGGAATGCACTTGTCTAGAGTTATAATCAGTTTCTCTATTGACTCTTCTTTTTGGATAAACTGAATTAGTATAGTTGACTTTGCGTTTTTGTCTGGTATTGATACGTCCGGGGCCTGTATTGTGTGTAGTTATATCATATTGATCACTAAGGGATGATGCGGATGAAACAGACGGAGAGCGACTAGTGTTCAAAGAAGGTCCACGGCGGTTCCATCTATACATCCGTTTTTGAATGAAATCATCGTGATCACGAATCAACTTTTTAGTTTTAATTGATTCGATTTCCTTCTCCCAGATGGTGCATTGTTGTTCCAAATGGATGTTAAAAGTCTCAAGACTTTCCCTAGGCATCTCCGATTTAAAGCGTGACTGAATCAATTCTAGCTCAACATCCATTGTATTAATGGATTTAGTGTTGAGGTCAATAAGCAACTCCATCATCTTACGGGAACAGGCGTTACAATTGTTTTCCCATGAGGATGTGAAGGACTCATCCTCAATGGGAAACGATGGGAACACCTGGACCCTCAGGCCCCTCGGTATAAGATTGTACTGCAAATAATTCTGAAGAAAAGCGCGATTCCACCATATCTTCATTCTTTTGTGCATAAGATTCTTAAAATAATTTTGAGACTCCCTGACATCTCTCTGACTGCCAGCACCTGTGGCCATGGATCCGTCTTTAAAAACATTAGAAATTTGAGAAAGCCAGGATTGTTCCCTGGCCCGAAAATCCATGGTTGGATTGCTGGAAATATCTGTAAAAAACAGAAACAAAGCAAATGATATGACCAAAAAGCACAGCATGGATCCAGAATGGTTCAAAATAAAATAAGAATGCGGCTGTCAGCAAGCATGTTAAATATGAACCAGATCCAGGGGTGTATACCCATAAGGCATCCAAAACATAATATATGACCAAGAAGAGAACAAATGCCAATACACAAGAACATTTAGAAAAATGAGCAAAATATTTTATTCAAAATAACATATACATACAAGAATGATAAAAAGAATCCATGAACCAACAGGTTAAAAAGACCAAACCGCCATACAATGTATAAGGAAGGTAACGTCTGAAGTTGACGTGTAATAATAACAACCAAGAGATATGATCTAATAATCAGGGTACATACATGCATGAGTATGAAATGAAACATTAATGAAAAAATGCAAGAAAATATGTAAACATCAAGCACATACCCATAGATCAACCGGATGGAAGCACGGCGATGTGTCTGCCCCAACGCGCGTTTCGGCGCAACTGCCTTCGTCTGGGGGTAGCGTTTTAAATGATGTGTATGCCACTATATATGGGGATGGACCAGCCGATCGTAGAATAAAAAAGAGGGGGGGAGAAGCCCAAGTATAAACATGTAATAATACATGTTTCGCTGCATGTTTACCGGTCGCTTACCTCGTGGTGAAGCCGGTCGCCGCACCTACCAGGACCGCCAATCACGAGAGGCCAGGGTCGGATGCACGCCGTCGCGTCAGAGGACGCGGTCACGTGGATCCGAAACCCGGCGCATCATGAGGGCGGAACGGAGGCCGGGCACCCCTCTACCAATCAGAAGGAGCGACACAGCGAAAAGGTAAGTAACCCAGGATAGGACAGTGTATACCAACTTGGACGTGAAGCCAAATTATGCAAAACGTCAAAAACAACGTATATTTCAGTATAACGCACATATAAACAAACAAATGTGAATGAAATATAACATTATGACAAGGGACAACTTGAAGAAGCATGATTGCTAAATAACACTGCGGTGAAGAAATGATGAAATAATGTGATCCGTGAAGTGATACTGAATGAATTTTAATGAATCGTGAGGAAGAAGACAAATGCACTGAAAAACAGTGCGTAAGTATTAGAAGCAAGAAAAAATGAATAATAAATAAATTCCTGCGTCAGTAGGGTGATAAATAATGAGTACATACAAAAATACGTGAAGAAAAAGTATATAAATGAAAATGAAAAATATATTAAGTGAGGGAATGTGTGTATGTGTCTGTGATGTTGTGAAAAAGTAAGTGAAAGTGAGTAGAGTGAATAATGCCCAATGAATGAGCAGTGCAATAGCAGAGAAAAGAGAAGAATAATTGCGTTTATATGTATGTGTTTATAAGCACAAAAATGAAGTAAATAAATATTAAAAAAGTGACAATATAGAATTAAGTTTAATCTAACATCTTTTAATAAAATAGGTTAGAGGTGCACAAAATATTACACTAATGGTTGTATTGACGAAAAAACCAAGATGACACACAAGTATTTTGTATGAATAACTGGTCACTACGCATCATGAGTAAACGAAGTCGATGGAGAAATATGCTGGCATCCCAAGGAGTGGAAAACAAGGAATCCAAGTAATAAAAGGAAGAGAATCACATCAAAGATCTAATCTGTAAATGAATAAAGAAATGTTAAAATCATATAAACACATAGGATCCTATATAAAAAGATGAACTCCAACACCATTAAAAGCTGCTGACAGTCAGAGAAACGATGAATATCCAGCGGTCTCATTGAGACCTGCGGGGTACATAGTTTGAAGTCTCCATATCCATTTGCACTCACGTTGCAATAAACATTTTTTGAGATCACCCCCACGCATCCCAAGATTAATATGGTCAATGCCCCTGATTTTAAGCATCTTGGAGTTACAGGCATGGTGTGATCGGAAGTGCCTAGGGATTGTCTTGAGCTGCTCGTTATTATCAGCCGTTTTCGCATTCTCGATATCCCGTACGTGTTCCCTTACCCTCAACCGAAGCTCACGGGTAGTCATACCTACATATATTTTCGGACAGGGGCAGAGAGCATAGTATATGACACCCTTAGTACCACAAGATATGGGCCAACAGATTTTGAAATCTTGTTTACCACTAGAGTCCGTGAAATTTCCTATTCGTTCGATATTAGGACAACTGATGCAGTCACCGCAAGGTTTGCAGCCCCATTTAGGTCCCTTAGTCCCGAACACCCTACCAGGTTGAATAGGTGAAAGATAGCTACGTACCATGGCATCACGCAGATTGGGAGCTCTGCGGGGTGCCATGGCAGGATAAGGAGGAAGAACTTTCGACAAAGTGGGATCGCTCAGCAATATAGGCCAGAATTTATACAGGACACTACGCATTTCTGTCCACCGAGAATTGAAGGTGGTAACAAATCTCACCTTAGGTTCTGTGCCCGACCTTTGGGTAACCTGCAACAGTTGTTGTCGGTTGGTCTTAGACGCTCGATCCCGAGCTTTGCGTATACTGCGTTGACTGTAACCCCTTTGAGTAAATCTGTCGCCTAGTTCTTTAAAGCGAAATTTGAGATCTTCATTGGTAGAGCAAATTTTCTTTACACGTAAAAATTGACCCACTGGAATAGCATCGATAGTATGGCGAGGGTGCGATGAAGTGGCATGCAAAAGTGAGTTGGTTGAGGTTTCCTTACGGTATAAATCCGTCTGTAAGAAACCATTGCCATCTTTCTTAATTAGTATGTCCAAAAAATCGACCTTAGAGTAACTCCACTTATATGTGAGTTTGATATTAAGTAGGTTACAATTCAGAACTTTAATGAAATCCGAAAGATCTTCAGGAGTGCCCTGCCAGATCATGAAAATGTCATCAATGAACCGTGCCCAAAAGGGGACACGACTCATTGACGGCCCATGATCTGACAGGAAAAGATCTCTCTCCCACAGCCCCAGGAAAAGATTGGCATATGAGGGTGCACAGGCTGCCCCCATCGCCGTCCCCTGGAGCTGTAGGAAAAACGATCCATTGAAGGTGAAAAAATTATGTTTGAGTGTGAAATCCAACAACAACAATATGAGTTGAGAAATTTCACCTTCAATGTCACTCATGGATAGGAAACTCTTGACTGCATGTAGACCATCGCTATGTTGGATGCTAGTATAAAGGGATTCAACATCACATGTGACTAATAAGTGATCTGAATCAATGTGAATCCCCTCGACCTTCAATAAAAGATCGGCAGAGTCACGCAAATAGGATGGTAAACACTCAACAAGGGGTTTCAGATGAAAATCAATCCACCTACATGCTTTGGAGCCCACAATGAGTTCAAAAATGGGTATGCTGCGTAAAATAACCATTAGCAAGAGGAGTGGAGTCGATACCCACTACCGGGACAGGTTTAGGCAAATCAATCAATGGCATAGCTAGAGACATAGCAAATTCCACAGACATAATATTAGCAGAAGACCCTGAATCCACGAAGGCACTGCCGGTAGCAGACCTACCACAAAAAGAGACCTGAAAGGGAAGCAAGATCTTAATAGGTTTCATGTATACGGGAAATAACTGAGCGCCCAAGCGACCTCCCCGATGGTCCCTTAGGCGCGGAAGTTTTTCCGGCTGCTTATTCTTACGCCTAGGACAGTCGTAATCCCCACAGTAGAAGCAGAGACCCTTCTTCCTGCGGAACTCTCTACGTTGTTGGGGAGACACGGAGGCTCCGAGTTGCATTGGTTCATCCGAGTTTTCCGTGGAAGAACGAAGCAACGGAACCTCGGGAGCCATCATAGGGGAACAAGAGGAGAAGGCACAAAAACGTTCAAGTCGTCGTTCCCTGAGACGTCGGTCAAGACGTACCGCTAAAGCCATAACCTGATCTAGAGAGTCAGAAGAGGGATAACTAACTAACAGGTCTTTCAAAGCGTTCGACAGACCCAATCTAAACTGACACCTCAAGGCAGGGTCATTCCACCGAGAAGCTACACACCACTTCCTAAAGTCAGAACAGTACTCCTCAACGGGTCTCTTAACCTGACGTAAGGTCACCAGCTGACTCTCGGCAAAGGCAGTCTTGTCAGTCTCGTCATAGATGAGTCCGAGAGCCGAAAAGAAAATGTTGACAGAAGAGAGTTCAGGGGCGTCAGGGGCCAAGCAGAAGGCCCATTCCTGGGGGCCGGCCTGGAGCCGGGACATAATTATACTTACTCGCTGGCTCTCAGAACCTGCGGAGTGGGGCCTTAAACGGAAATAGAGCCTACAACTTTCCCGAAAGGAGAAAAAAAAGTCTTCCGGTCCCCTGAGAACCGCTAAGGCAACAGGAGGTGGGGTTCAAGAGGTGGTGTGGAGGGCACTACCTGGGTAGCATCACGCTGGTTGCACCTCCGAGCCAGTTCTTCAACCTGTAGAGAGAGACCCTGCATTTGCTGAGCCAGTGCCTCAAGGGGGTCCATAGTGTGTCAGGGACCAGGGTAGAAAAGGTATATGGGCCTGTGATTATGTAATGTCAGGATGGGGAGACAGACAGGTGAGCCCTAATCTACCCACCACTCAGTCCCTGCCTACTTGCACAGCCCGTCCTAGGCGACGGCGTACAACTGGGCGACGGTCCCTACGCTCAATATGTGCACAACAGACAAAACAAGTCAGGGTACACAGAAGCAAGGGAAGTAAGGCAGTTGCCCACGGTAACACCATGAGCAACAGAGTAGTGGACGAGCCGAGTCAAGCCAGGAGTGTACGTGGTAACAAATGCAGAGCAGGAGAATAGTCAGTCAAGCCAGGGTCAATATAAAGCAGAGGTAAATGGTAACAGCAGAGCCAGGAAACAGGCGTATCACAGGCAAAGGACAAGCAGCAAATGAAGTATAAGTAGACCAAGGGCGGGAGCTAGAACTGTCTGGCCAGGCTGCGATAGGCTCTCCCACTCCTCAGCCTACCAGAGTGGTAGCAGATCGAGTCACTCTAGCAGACCTAGGAACAGATGTAGGCTGATTAACCACGGGCGTCAACACAGAAGCTGTGTCAGGCAAATCCTTTACAGGAGGTTTGTCTTCCATTTTTTGTGATGGGGACTATGGAAGTCCATATGGCTATTGCTATCTACATATTTTTTTTTTTAAAAGTCTTGGTTTTGATTGTATTATTAGTTCCCCATAGAATAAGATCTAAGCATTCAATGCTGGTGTGTGAATGAGTTCCGGTAAATTTCAGGCCCCAATTGTTGTTGTTTAGGGACTCCATAAATCCTAAAGCACTATCTATGCATCCGTCCAAAATTAGGATAAGGTGATCTATATACCTCTTGTATAGAATATTTTTTCTTTTCATATTTGGTTGTCGTGAATAAAAGGTTTTCCAAAATGCCCCAAGTAAAGGTTTGCGAAACTTGGCGCATAACGTGTCCCCATTGCAGTCCCCCAAGTTTGTTTATACAATTCAATTTTAACCCCTTGATGACCAGGCTATTTTGCACGTTAATTACCAAGGATTATTTTTTGTTTTCTCACGTTCGCATTCCAAGAGTCATAACTTTTTTTTTATTCCGTCGACATCGCCGTATAATGACTTGTTTTTTGCGGGACGAGTTGTATTTTCGAATTGCCCCATTTTTAGATGCTTATAATATATCTATTAACTTTTATTAACTATATTTTAGGAGAGAATTGAAAATAAGCAGCTATTCCAGCATTGATTTTCACGTTATAAATTTTCGCCGTTCACTATGCAGTGTAAATAACATTCTTTGGGTCGGCACGATTACGGGGATACCACATATGTAAAGGTTTTATGTTTTCCTACGTTTGCGCAATAAAAACCCTTTTAGAAAAAAATAACTTGTTGTCACGAGGCGGGGTGTGGACGCACTGGGCCGTACCGTGTAGCGGGATGGCAGCTGGCCAAACAGGTATGGTACAGAGTCTATATAGTCCAGAAAAGGGTACCTGAGGCAATGCAGACAGCAGCAAGGCAGGCTCGGCTGGGACCAGGCAGCAGGTAGACGTCAGGCGTGGAGCAGCAGAACAGGCATGGAGATGTGGCAAAACACGACAACAGCTCAGCATGGCAGTAGGCCAGGATGGTACTGATAGCGCGGGAAACAGGATACAGGAACGGAAACACTGGGAAGCTGGAAGATACTTAGGAGACCATTTGCAAGACCGACTAAGGGAAACAACAACAACGCTTAGTCGAGGATAAGAAAGGCGGTGACCCACTTATAGTCCAGGAATTCAGGAGTTGATGATGATGATTTTCAGGTGCGCGCGCTGGCTCTTTAAGATTGGGCACGAGTGTGCGCGTGCACCCTCCAGGAGACAGGCTCGATACCCGGAAGTAAGTGCCGTCGCCTCACAGGGGGACAATGCAGCACAGCAGCAGGACGTCCATGGCCGCGGTCATCAAGGGGTAAGTTAGAACGACAGACCGTGGCCATAGACGTTACAGTATCCCCCCTCTTACGCCTCCTCTTGGGACTAGAAGGGGAGAGAGACTTCCTTATGAGGAAAGGAGCATCGATGTTCTCCTCTGGCTCCCAAGACCTCTCTTCTGGGCCGATTCCCCTCCAATCCACTAAATAAAATGTCCTTCCTCTCACCTTCTTGGTGGTTAGAATCTCCCTTACTTCGAAAGTCCCAGATGAACAGCCAGAAGCCACTACGGAACTAGGAGTCCTAGAGTAGCGGTTCAGGACCACTGGCTTCAGCAAGGATACATGGAAGGAGTTAGGGATCTTGGAGTGTAAGAGGCAATTTGTAAGACACCGGGTTAATTTGGAGCAGGATCTCGAAGGGTCCGAGGAACCAGGGGGAAAATTTGCAGGACGGCACCCTCAGCTGGATATTCTTTGAGAACAACCAGACCCTCGTACCTGGAAGAAACCGAGGAGGATCCCGTCTTCTAGTATCTGCTTTTTTCTTCATGTGATCCACCGCTAGCAGAATAGAAGATCGGGTCTGTTGCTATATTTGCAAAAAGTCCCTGAAGGTCGAGTCAGCTGCAGGCACCTGGGACACAGAAGAGACAGGAAGAGGTATTTGAGGATGTTGGCCGTAGACTATGAAGAACGGGCTGGAGGTGGTGGAATCACTAGTGTGGTTATTATAGGAGAACTCCGCCCACGGGAGCAGCTGCACCCAGTCATCATGTCATCTGGAAACAAAGTGCCGCAGATAGTTCTCCATAATTTGGTTAATGCTCTCGACTTGTCCATTAGACTGGGGATGATAGGCCGAAGAGAAGTCCAACTTTACACCAAGTAGACCGCAGAGTGCTCTTCAAAACTTTGAAGTGAACTGGACCCCTCGATCCGATACAATATGCAGGGGCAAGACGTGCAGGATGGAAGATGTGTTGTATGAAGAGGTCAGCAAGTCGAGCAGCAGAAGGCAGACCAGTCAGGGGAACAAAATGAGCCATTTTAGAGAATCGATCCACCACCACCCAGATCACTCCAACCCGCAGAGAGAGGAAGGTCCGTGACTAAGTCCATTGCAACATGCTACCATGGGGCATAGGCAGTGGTTGGAGCAGACCAGCTGGTCTGTAGTGGGCAACTTTATTTGCTGCGCATACCGTATACGAGGAGACGAAGTCCATGACGTCTTTGGGCAGCGTGGGCCACCCGAACTGACTAGTGATTAGGTCTTGGGTCTTACAAGTACCCGCGTGACCTGCCAGCTTGGAGCTGTGACCCCAGCGAAGGATTCTTCCTCTGTCTGCCAGACGTACAAAAGTTCTTCCCGGAGGAATGTCTCTAACCTGCAGAGGGTTCACAGAGAAGATGCAGAAAGGATCAATAATATTCTGTGGGGAATCCACAGTGTCCTCTGTCTCAAATGACCTAGACAAGGCATCGGCCCTCACATTCTTGTCGGCAGGTCGGTAGTGGAGTTCGAACCAGAATCGAGCAAAGAATAACAACCACCTGGCTTTACGAGGATTCAACTGTTGAGCCGTCTGTAAATAGGTCAGATTCTTGCGATCCGTGAAGACCAGGATAAGATGGACTGCGCCTTCCAGTAGGCGTCTCCACTCCTGCAGGGCCATCTTGATGGCTAGTAACTCCCGATCCCCAATAGAGTAGTTGCACTCTGCGGAAGAAAACAGTTTGGAATAGTAGCCACATACCACAGTCTTGCCTTTAGAACCTCTCTGGAACAAAAGTGCGCCAGCACCAACAGAGGAAGCGTCTACCTCTAGAGAAAACTGTAGGGATACATCAGGATGGTGAAGTATAGAGGCTGATGTGAAGGATTTTTTCAAGGTCTCAAATTTGGCTTCAGCCTCCGGAGTCCACACTTTAGCATTCATACCCTTTTTTGTGAGGGAAGAGATGGGGGCTGTCAATGACCAGAAGTTGGGGATGAACAGCCGGTAGAAGTTGGCGAATCCAGGAAGTGTTGTATGGCCCTTAATCCTTGGGGGCGTGGCCACTCCAGGACAGCCTTTACCTTCTCAGGGTCCATCTTGAGGCCCTGATCAGAGATGATGTAGCCCAGGAAGGGAAGAGATCTTTTTTCAAACATGCACTTCTCCAGCTTGGTGTAAAGACGATTCTCCCGTAAACGAAGCAACACCTGGCGGATATGACTCTGATGAGTTACTGGATCTGGGGAAAAAATCTAAAGGTCATCAAGATACACCACAACACAGATATAGAGTAGATCACGAAAAATGTAATTGACAAATTCTTGAAACACCGCAGGGGCCTTACGCAGGCTGACAGGCATCACTAAGTATTCATAGTGCCCATCACGAGTATTAAATGCGGTCTTCCACTCGTCATCCTGACGAATCCAAATCTGGTTGTAGGCCCACCGCATGTCCAGTTTAGAAAAAAAATTTGCTCTCCGTATGCAATTGAATAGTTCCCCTAATTAAAGGTAAAGGGTACCTGTTCTTCACCGTGATCCGATTGAGGCCTCGGTAGTCAATGCAGGGACAGAGGGATCCATCCTTCTTCTTGACAAAGAAGAAATCGGCTCGGGCCGGGGATGAGGATTTACGGATGAAGCCCCTCTCCAGATTCTGCTTAATGTAGGTCAACATAGACTGAGTCTCTGGCAGGGAGAGAGAGTATACTCTACCACGAGGAGGGGACGAATCAGGAACCAAGTCGATCGGAAATTAATATGCACGATGAGGCGGCAAGGTCTCTGCTTCCTTCTTCTCAAAGACATCAGCGAACTGAAAGAAACACAAAGGCAACCCTGCCAATGACTGATGCAGAGAAAGCTGTGGTGCATGGATATGACCCAGACAGCGGTTGAGACACTTGGGACCCCACTGGAGAACCTCTCTGGAGTTCAAATCCAGGACTGGGGCGTGCAAACGGAGCCAAGGCAAACCCAGCAGCACGGGTTTGACAGCCTTGGGCAGAACAAACAGGGAGATGAGCTCAGTGTGAAGAGCTCCCACTTGAAGTCCCAATGGCTTGGTCACAGAAACAACTGGGTCAGGCAAAGGCAGTCCATCTACCGAGGCAACGATCAACGGCCTTTCCAGGTGGACAGTGGGCAACTGGAGAAGATCCACAAGGTCTTGGCAGATGAAATTAGCTGCAGAGCCAGAGTCCAGGTAGGCAGAAACCGGATGGAGCCTTTCGCCAGCGACGATGATCACGGCAATAAACAGTTTGGAAGAGAATTCACGATTAAATGCAGTAGCGCCCAGGGTTGTCTCTCCAACCAAACCTAGGCGTTGGAGTTTTTTGGTTTCTGTGGACACAGACGCACGACATGGCCAGCGAGGCCGCAATACAGACAAAGTCCAGAGGTGCACCTGCGCTGTTTCTCTTGTACAGATAATTTTAGGTGATCCACAATTTTAGGCAATCCACCTGCATCGGCACCTCGGGCGTAGCAGTAGATGAAGGCAAGAGGGGTTGTTGGAAGTTTGGTACCAATCTAGGAAGCCGTCTCTCCTGTTGCACCTCATGAGACCTCTCCCTGAGCCTTATCTCTACCCGAGTAGCCAACAGAATCAGGTCGTCCAAGGCAGGTGGTAGGTCTCGGGCAGCAAGTTTTTGTCCTTGATCCTGGGCGACAGGCCATGCCAGAAGGATGCCACCAAGGCCTCATTGTTCCAGGACAGCTCTCCTGCCTGGATGGTGTATTCGCCCACAGAGGTGTCCTCTTGGCGAAGGTTGAAGATAGCTGTGGCTGCCGAGGAGACACGTCCTGGCTCCTCAAAAACAGTACGGAACAACCACACGAACTCCTGGAAGTCTCGGGTACCTGTTGTTCCCAGATTGGGTTCGCCCATGCCAGGACCTTGCCAGCAAGTAGAGACATGATGAAGGCAATCTTGGTTCCGTCTGACGGAAATGCTCGGGCATGCAGGGACAAATGGATATAGCATTGGTTCAGAAATCCCCTGCATGTACATGCATTTCCATGGAACCGGGAAGGTAATGGCAGCGAGAACCGGGAATCTGAACCGGAACCGCCAGGAGATGTAGCAGAGTGTTCGGTCGGAGGAGCTTGTATAGAGGCAGGAATGGAAGCCGCTAGCGCCCCTAGCTGCTGCGCCATGGAGTCCACTGCTACAAGAAGTTTATCCTGTCCTGTTCAGAGATCCTGCAGGTCCGCCAGCATGCCCTTAAATTGACCAGTGGAGTCCACGGCCTGAGCGTACTGTCACGAGGTGTGGTGTGGACCCACTGGGCCGTACTGCGTAGCGGGACGGCAGCTGCCCAAACAGGTATGGTACAGAGTCTATAGTCCAGAAAAGGGTACCTGAGGCAGTGTAGACAGCAGCAAGGCAGGCTCAGCTGGGACCAGGCAGCAGGTAGATGTCAGGCGTGGAGTAGTAGAACAGGCGTGGAGATGCAGCAAAACACGACAACAGTTCAGCACGGCAGTAGACCAGGATGGTACAGATAGCACGAGAAACAGGATACGGGTACGGGGAACACTGGGAAGCTGGAAGACACTTAGGAGACCATTTGCAAGCAGACTAAAGGAAACAACAACAACGCTCAGGCGAGGATAAGAAGGGCGGTGACCCTCTTATAGTCCAGGAATTCAGGAGTTGATGATGATTTTCAGGTGCGCGCGCTGGCTCTTTAAGAGCGGGCACGAGCGTGCGCGTGCACCCTCCAAGAGACAGCCTCGATACCCGGAAGTGGGTCCGGGGCCTCACAGGGGGACAACGTAGCACAGCAGCAGGACGTCCATGGCCGCGGTTGTCGAGGGGTAAGTTAGAACAACAGACCGTCAATGCGGCCGTATGTGGGCTTGATTTTTGCGGGCCCAGGTGTAGTTTTCATTAGTACTTTTTTGGGGTACATAGGACTTATAGATTAACTTTTATTGAACATTTTATGGGGGGAATGGGAGAAAAGAGAGAATTTTGCCATTGTTTTTTTTGTGCGCCGTTCATCCGGCGGTTTAATTAATGCGTTCATTTTATTGTTCAAGCTGCATGCCATGAGGAAGGACACAGGACGTGTCAGAAACGCGTAGGCAAAATGAACTAAGGCAATTGTGGCCTTCCCCCTTCCACCCATCATTGTGCTCTGTTACATTCTCCTTTACTCTTTCGTTTTTAACAAGTTGATATATTAGCAATAAAGTGGAACGTTGGTTCCTTTTACTTACCCAAGCGCTGGATTTCGGTTCTACTTCCACTGTTACTTGTCGCAGGCCGTGCGGGATTCCGGGCGCGGTCTGTCCACAGACACAACAAATGGTGAGCGCGAGGATTTCCTCCCCCCTTTTCCCATTCTCAGTTTTTTCATGTGTATGTGTTATTTGTTTTGACACTTTTAATAAATAAAACCACTTTTTGGGCAAAAAAAGTTATTTTATTTTATTTTGACTGTAATTTTTGAGTTTGATTCTTTTTTCCCACACACTTTATTTAACTGCTTTACATTTTTTTTTTAGTCCCACAAGGGGACTTCACCATGCGATCTGCTGATCGCTCATGTAATGCTTTGGTATACTGAGTATAGTGTAAAACTGACAGGCAGTCTATGAGGATTCGCCTCCGGCATGGCCTAACAGGCATTTGCTGAAGGCAGACCTGGGGGTCTTTGTTTTGCCCCGGCTGCCATGGGAACCCGACGGTGCCCCACGATTGCGGGGGCGCCGATGGGGTGACAGAGGGAGCTCTGTCCCTCTGTCAAACACATTAAAAGTCGCTGTCGCTATTAACAGCGGCATTTAATGGGTTAACTGCCATAATCGGAGCAGTTGGGGCAGGAGTCAGGCTGTGGATAACAGCCGTGCTCCTGCCGCTGATCGTGTGGGTACACTAGCAGTACCCACGCGATCAGAGGACAGATATATCCATCCTTTTGCGGGAACTAGCACCTGTATAGGAAGGATATATCCACCGCTATGCGGAACTAGCACCTGCACAGGAAGGATATATACACCGCTATGCGGGAACTAGCACCTGAAAAGGAAGGATATATCCACCGCTATGCGGAACTAGCACCTGCACAGGAAGGATATATTTAGCGCTATGCGGGAACTAGCACCTGTACAGGAAGGATATATCCACCGCTATGCGGGAACTAGCACCTATACAGGAAGGATATATCCACCGCTATGCGGGAACTAGCACCTGTATAGGAAGGATATATCCACCGCTATGCGGAACTAGCACCTGCACAGGAAGGATATATCCACCGCTATGCGGGAACTAGCACCTGCACAGGAAGGATATATCCACCGCTATGCGGGAACTAGTACCTGTATAGGAAGGATATATCCACCGCTATGAGGAACTAGCGCCTGTACAGGAAGGATATATCCACCGCTATCCGGAACTAGCACCTGTACAGGAAGGATATATCCACCGCTATGCGGGAACTAGCACCTATACAGGAAGGATATATCCACCGCTATGCGGGAACTAGCACCTGTACAGGAAGGATATATCCACCACTATGCGGGAACTAGCACCTGCACAGGAAGGATATATCCACCGCTATGCGGGAACTAGCACCTGTATAGGAAGGATATATCCACCGCTATGCGGGAACTAGCACCTGTATGGAAAGGATATATCCACCGCTATGCGGAACTAGCACCTATACAGGAAGGATATATCCACCGCTATGCGGAACTAGCACCTATACAGGAAGGATATATCCACCGCTATGCGGAACTAGCACCTGCACAGGAAGGATATATCCGCCGCTATGCGGGAACTAGCACCTGTACAGGAAGGATATATCCACCGCTATGCGGAACTAGCACCTGTACAGGAAGGATATATCCACCGCTATGCGGAACTAGCACCTGCACAGGAAGGATATATCCGCCGCTATGCGGGAACTAGCACCTTCACAGGAAGGATATATCCACCGCTATGCAGGAACTAGCACCTGTACAGGAAGGATATATCCACCGCTATGCGGGAACTAGCACCTGTATGGAAAGGATATATCCACCGCTATGCGGGAACTAGCACCTGCACAGGAAGGATATATCCACCGCTATGCGGGAACTAGCACCTGCACAGGAAGGATATATCCACCGCTATGCGGGAACTAGCACCTGCACAGGAAGGATATATCCACCGCTATGCGGAACTAGCACCTGCACAGGAAGGATATATCCACCGCTATGCGGGAACTAGCACCTGTATGGAAAGGATATATCCACCGCTATGCGGGAACTAGCACCTGTACAGGAAGGATATATCCACCGCTATGCAGGAACTAGCACCTGTACAGGAAGGATATATCCACTGCTATGCGGGAACTAGCACCTGTACAGGAAGGATATATCCACCGCTATGCGGAACTAGCACCTGCACAGGAAGGATATATCCACTGCTATGCGGGAACTAGCACCTACACAGGAAGGATATATCCACCGCTATGCGGGAACTAGCACCTACACAGGAAGGATATATCCACCGCTATGCAGGAACTAGCACCTGTACAGGAAGGATATATCCACCGCTATGCGGAACTAGCACCTGCACAGGAAGGATATATCCACTGCTATGCGGGAACTAGCACCTACACAGGAAGGATATATCCACCGCTATGCGGGAACTAGCACCTACACAGGAAGGATATATCCACCGCTATGCAGGAACTAGCACCTGTACAGGAAGGATATATCCACCGCTATGCGGGAACTAGCACCTGTATGGAAAGGATATATCCACCGCTATGCAGGAACTGGCACCTGTACAGGAAGGATATATCCACCGCTATGCGGGAACTAGCACCTGTACAGGAAGGATATATCCACTGTTATGCGGGAACTAGCACCTGCACAGGAAGGATATATCCACCGCTATGCGGAACTAGCACCTGCACAGGAAGGATATATCCACCGCTATGCGGAACTAGCACCTGTACAGGAAGGATATATCCACCGCTATGCGGGAACTAGCACCTGCACAGGAAGGATATATCCACCGCTATGCGGGAACTAGCATCTGCACAGGAAGGATATATCCACCGCTATGCGGGAACTAGCACCTGTACAGGAAGGATATATCCACCGCTATGCGGGAACTAGCACCTGCACAGGAAGGATATATCCACCGCTATGCAGGAACTAGCACCTGTACAGGAAGGATATATCGACCGCTATGCGGGAACTAGCACCTGTACAGGAAGGATATATCCACCGCTATGCAGGAACTAGCACCTGTACAGGAAGGATATATCCACCGCTATGCGGGAACTAGCACCTGTACAGGAAGGATATATCCACCGCTATGCAGGAACTAGCACCTGCACAGGAAGGATATATCCACCGCTATGCGGGAACTAGCACCTGTATAGGAAGGATATATCCACCGCTATGCGGAACTAGCACCTGTACAGGAAGGATATATCCACCGCTATGCGGGAACTAGCACCTGTACAGGAAGGATATATCCACCGCTATGCGGAACTAGCACCTGCACAGGAAGGATATATCCGCCGCTATGCGGAACTAGTACCTGTACAGGAAGGATATATCCACCGCTATGCGGGAACTAGCACCTGCACAGGAAGGATATATCCACCGCTATGCGGGAACTAGCACCTACACAGGAAGGATATATCCACCACTTAGCGGAACTAGTACCTGTACAGGAAGGATATATCCACTGCTATGCGGGAACTAGCACCTGTACAGGAAGGATATATCCACCGCTATGCGGAACTAGCACCTGCACAGAAAGGATATATCCACCGCTATGCGGGAACTAGCACCTGTACAGGAAGGATATATCCACCGCTATGCGGGAACTAGCACCTACACAGGAAGGATATATCCACCACTATGCGGAACTAGTACCTGTACAGGAAGGATATATCCACCGCTATGCGGGAACTAGCACCTACACAGGAAGGATATATCCACCACTATGCGGAACTAGTACCTCTACAGGAAGGATATATCCACCGCTATGCGGGAACTAGCACCTGCACAGGAAGGATATATCCACCGCTATGCGGGAACTAGCACCTGTATAGGAAGGATATATCCACCGCTATGTGGAACTAGCACCTGTACAGGAAGGATATATCCACCGCTATGCGGAACTAGCACCTGCACAGGAAGGATATATCCACCGATATGCGGAACTAGTACCTGCACAGGAAGGATATATCCGCCGCTATGCGGAACTAGTACCTGTACAGGAAGGATATATCCACCGCTATGCGGAACTAGCACCTGCACAGGAAGGATATATCCACCGCTATGCGGGAACTAGCACCTGCACAGGAAGGATATATCCACCGCTATGCGGGAACTAGCACCTGCACAGGAAGGATATATCCACCGCTATGCGGGAACTAGCACCTGCACAGGAAGGATATATCCACCGCTATGCGGGAACTAGCACCTACACAGGAAGGATATATCCACCGCTATGCGGGAACTAGCACCTGTACAGGAAGGATATATCCACCGCTATGCGGGAACTAGCACCTACACAGGAAGGATATATCCACCACTATGCGGAACTAGTACCTGTACAGGAAGGATATATCCACCGCTATGCGGGAACTAGCACCTGCACAGGAAGGATATATCCACCGCTATGCAGGAACTAGCACCTGTACAGGAAGGATATATCCACCACTATGCGGGAACTAGCACCTGTACAGGAAGGATATATCCACCGCTATGCGGGAACTAGCACCTGTACAGGAAGGATATATCCACCGCTATGCAGGAACTAGCACCTGTATAGGAAGGATATATCCACCGCTATGTGGAACTAGCACCTGTACAGGAAGGATATATCCACCGCTATGCGGGAACTAGCACCTGTACAGGAAGGATATATCCACCGCTATGCAGGAACTAGCACCTGCACAGGAAGGATATATCCACCGCTATGCGGGAACTAGCACCTGTATAGGAAGGATATATCCACCGCTATGCGGGAACTAGCACCTGCACAGGAAGGATATATCCACCGCTATGCGGGAACTAGCACCTGCACAGGAAGGATATATCCACCGCTATGCGGGAACTAGCACCTGTACAGGAAGGATATATCCACCGCTATGAGGAACTAGCACCTGTACAGGAAGGATATATCCACCGCTATGCAGGAACTAGCACCTGTATAGGAAGGATATATCCACCGCTATCCGGAACTAGCACCTGCACAGGAAGGATATATCCACCACTATGCGGGAACTAGCACCTACACAGGAAGGATATATCCATCACTTAGCGGAACTAGTACCTGTACAGGAAGGATATATCCACCGCTATGCGGGAACTAGCACCTGTATAGGAAGGATATATCCACCGCTATGCGGGAACTAGCACCTGTACAGGAAGGATATATCCACCGCTATGCGGAACTAGCACCTGCACAGAAAGGATATATCCACCGCTATGCGGGAACTAGCACCTGTACAGGAAGGATATATCCACCGCTATGCGGGAACTAGCACCTACACAGGAAGGATATATCCACCGCTATGCGGGAACTAGCACCTGCACAGGAAGGATATATCCACCACTATGCGGAACTAGTACCTGTACAGGAAGGATATATCCACCGCTATGCGGGAACTAGCACCTACACAGGAAGGATATATCCACCACTATGCGGAACTAGTACCTGTACAGGAAGGATATATCCACCGCTATGCGGGAACTAGCACCTGCACAGGAAGGATATATCCACCGCTATGCGGGAACTAGCACCTGTATAGGAAGGATATATCCACCGCTATGTGGAACTAGCACCTGTACAGGAAGGATATATCCACCGCTATGCGGAACTAGTACCTGCACAGGAAGGATATATCCACCGCTATGCGGAACTAGTACCTGCACAGGAAGGATATATCCGCCGCTATGCGGAACTAGTACCTGTACAGGAAGGATATATCCACCGCTATGCGGAACTAGCACCTGCACAGGAAGGATATATCCACCGCTATGCGGGAACTAGCACCTGCACAGGAAGGATATATCCACCGCTATGCGGGAACTAGCACCTGCACAGGAAGGATATATCCACCGCTATGCGGGAACTAGCACCTGCACAGGAAGGATATATCCACCGCTATGCGGAACTAGCACCTGTACAGGAAGGATATATCCACCGCTATGCGGGAACTAGCACCTACACAGGAAGGATATATCCACCGCTATGCGGGAACTAGCACCTGTACAGGAGGGATATATCCACCGCTATGCGGGAACTAGCACCTGTACAGGAAGGATATATCCACCGCTATGCGGGAACTAGCACCTGTATGGAAAGGATATATCCGCCGCTATGCGGGAACTAGCACCTGTACAGGAAGGATATATCCACCGCTATGCGGGAACTAGCACCTGTACAGGAAGGATATATACACCGCTATGCGGGAACTAGCACCTACACAGGAAGGATATATCCACCACTATGCGGAACTAGTACCTGTACAGGAAGGATATATCCACCGCTATGCGGGAACTAGCACCTGCACAGGAAGGATATATCCACCGCTATGCGGGAACTAGCACCTGTATAGGAAGGATATATCCACCGCTATGTGGAACTAGCACCTGTACAGGAAGGATATATCCACCGCTATGCGGGAACTAGCACCTGTACAGGAAGGATATATCCACCGCTATGCGGGAACTAGCACCTGCACAGGAAGGATATATCCACCGCTATGCGGGAACTAGCACCTGTATAGGAAGGATATATCCACCGCTATGAGGAACTAGCACCTGTACAGGAAGGATATATCCACCGCTATGCAGGAACTAGCACCTGTATAGGAAGGATATATCCACCGCTATCCGGAACTAGCACCTGTACAGGAAGGATATATCCACCGCTATGCAGGAACTAGCACCTATACAGGAAGGATATATCCACCGCTATGCGGGAACTAGCACCTGTACAGGAAGGATATATCCACCGCTATGCGGGAACTAGCACCTGTACAGGAAGGATATATCCACCGCTATGCGGGAACTAGCACCTGCACAGGAAGGATATATCCACCACTATGCGGGAACTAGCACCTGTATAGGAAGGATTTATCCACCGCTATGCGGGAACCAGCACCTGCACAGGAAGGATATATCCACCGCTATGCGGGAACTAGCACCTACACAGGAAGGATATATCCACCGCTATGCGGAACTAGCACCTGTACAGGAAGGATATATCCACCGCTATGCGGAACTAGCACCTGTGCAGGAAGGATATATCCACCGCTATGCGGGAACTAGCACCTGTACAGGAAGGATATATACACCGCTATGCGGGAACTAGCACCTGTACAGGAAGGATATATCCGCCGCTATGCGGGAACTAGCACCTGCACAGGAAGGATATATCCACCGCTATGCGGAACTAGCACCTGCACAGGAAGGATATATCCACCGCTATGCGGGAACTAGCACCTGTACAGGAAGGATATATCCACCGCTATGCGGAACTAGCAACTTCACAGGAAGGATATATCCACCGCTATGCGGACCTAGTACCTGTACAGGAAGGATATATCCACCGTTATGCGGGAACTAGCACCTGTACAGGAAGGATATATCCGCCGCTATGCGGGAACTAGCACCTGTACAGGAAGGATATATCCGCCGCTATGCGGAACTAGCACCTGTACAGGAAGGATATATCCGCCGCTATGCGGAACTAGCACCTGTACAGGAAGGATATATCCGCCGCTATGCGGAACTAGCACCTGCACAGGAAGGATATATCCACCACTATGCGGAACTAGTACCTGTACAGGAAGGATATATCCACCGTTATGCGGGAACTAGCACCTGTACAGGAAGGATATATCCGCCGCTATGCGGCAACTAGCACCTGTACAGGAAGGATATATCCGCCGCTATGCGGAACTAGCACCTGTACAGGAAGGATATATCCGCCGCTATGCGGAACTAGCACCTGTACAGGAAGGATATATCCACCGCTATGCGGAACTCGCACCTGTACAGGAAGGATATATCCACCGCTATGCGGAATTAGCACCTGCACAGGAAGGATATATCCGCCGCTATGCGGGAACTAGCACCTGCACAGGAAGGATATATCCGCCGCTATGCAGGAACTAGCACCTGTACAGGAAGGATATATCCGCCGCTATGCGGGAACTAGCACCTGTACAGGAAGGATATATCCACCGCTATCCGGAACTAGCACCTGTACAGGAAGGATATATCCATCCTTTTGCGGGAACTAGCACCTGTATAGGAAGGATATATTCGCCGCTATGCAGGAACTAGCACCTGCACAGGAAGGATATATCCACCGCTATGTGGAACTAACACCTGTACAGGAAGGATATATCCACCGCTATGCGGAACTAGCACCTGTACTGGAAGGATATATCCACCGCTATGCGGGAACTAGCACCTGTACAGGAAGGATATATCCACCGCTATGCGGGAACTAGCACCTGCACAGGAAGGATATATCCGCCGCTATGCAGGAACTAGCACCTGCACAGGAAGGATATATCCACCGCTATGCGGGAACTAGCACCTGTACAGGAAGGATATATCCACCACTATGCGGGAACTAGCACCTGTACAGGAAGGATATATCCACCGCTATGCGGGAACTAGCACCTGTATAGGAAGGATATATACACCGCTATCCGGAACTAGCACCTGCACAGGAAGGATATATCCACCGCTATGCGGGAACTAGCACCTGTACAGGAAGGATATATCCACCGCTATGCGGGAACTAGTACCTGTACAGGAAGGATATATCCACCGCTATGCGGGAACTAGCACCTGTATAGGAAGGATATATCCACCGCTATGCGGGAACTAGCACCTGTACAGGAAGGATATATCCACCGCTATGCGGGAACTAGCACCTGTACAGGAAGGATATATCCACCGCTATGCGGGAACTAGCACCTACACAGGAAGGATATATCCACCGCTATGCGGAACTAGCACCTGCACAGGAAGGATATATCCACCGCTATGCGGAACTAGCACCTACGCAGGAAGGATATATCCACCGCTATGCAGGAACTAGCACCTGTATAGGAAGGATATATCCACCGCTATGAGGAACTAGCGCCTGTATAGGAAGGATATATCCACCGCTATCCGGAACTAGCACCTGCACAGGAAGGATATATCCACCACTATGCGGGAACTAGCACCTGTACAGGAAGGATATATCCACCACTATGCGGGAACTAGCACCTGTACAGGAAGGATATATCCACCGCTATGCGGGAACTAGCACCTGTATAGGAAGGATATATACACCGCTATCCGGAACTAGCACCTGCACAGGAAGGATATATCCACCGCTATGCGGGAACTAGCACCTGTACAGGAAGGATATATCCACCGCTATGCGGGAACTAGCACCTGTATAGGAAGGATATATCCACCGCTATGCGGGAACTAGCACCTGTACAGGAAGGATATATCCACCGCTATCCGGAACTAGCACCTGTACAGGAAGGATATATCCACCGCTATGCGGGAACTAGCACCTGTATAGGAAGGATATATACACCGCTATGCGGAACTAGCACCTGCACAGGAAGGATATATCCACCACTATGCGGAACTAGTACCTGTACAGGAAGGATATATCCACCGTTATGCGGGAACTAGCACCTGTACAGGAAGGATATATCCGCCGCTATGCGGGAACTAGCACCTGTACAGGAAGGATATATCCGCCGCTATGCGGAACTAGCACCTGTACAGGAAGGATATATCCGCCGCTATGCGGAACTAGCACCTGTACAGGAAGGATATATCCGCCGCTATGCGGAACTCGCACCTGTACAGGAAGGATATATCCACCGCTATGCGGGAACTAGCACCTGCACAGGAAGGATATATCCACCACTATCCGGAACTAGCACCTGTACAGGAAGGATATATCCACCGCTATGCGGAATTAGCACCTGCACAGGAAGGATATATCCGCCGCTATGCGGGAACTAGCACCTGCACAGGAAGGATATATCCGCCGCTATGCAGGAACTAGCACCTGTACAGGAAGGATATATCCGCCGCTATCCGGAACTAGCACCTGCACAGGAAGGATATATCCACCGCTATCCGGAACTAGCACCTGCACAGGAAGGATATATCCATCCTTTTGCGGGAACTAGCACCTGTATAGGAAGGATATATTCGCCGCTATGCAGGAACTAGCACCTGCACAGGAAGGATATATCCACCGCTATGTGGAACTAGCACCTGTACAGGAAGGATATATCCACCGCTATGCGGAACTAGCACCTGTACTGGAAGGATATATCCACCGCTATGCGGGAACTAGCACCTGTACAGGAAGGATATATCCACCGCTATGCGGGAACTAGCACCTGTATAGGAAGGATATATCCACCGCTATGAGGAACTAGCGCCTGTATAGGAAGTATATATCCACCGCTATCCGGAACTAGCACCTGCACAGGAAGGATATATCCACCACTATGCGGGAACTAGCACCTGTACAGGAAGGATATATCCACCACTATGCGGGAACTAGCACCTGTACAGGAAGGATATATCCACCGCTATGCGGGAACTAGCACCTGTATAGGAAGGATATATACACCGCTATCCGGAACTAGCACCTGCACAGGAAGGATATATCCACCGCTATGCGGGAACTAGCACCTGTACAGGAAGGATATATCCACCGCTATGCGGGAACTAGTACCTGTACAGGAAGGATATATCCACCGCTATGCGGGAACTAGCACCTGTATAGGAAGGATATATCCACCGCTATGCGGGAACTAGCACCTGTACAGGAAGGATATATCCACCGCTATGCGGGAACTAGCACCTGTACAGGAAGGATATATCCACCGCTATGCGGGAACTAGCACCTGTATAGGAAGGATATATCCACCGCTATGAGGAACTAGCGCCTGTATAGGAAGGATATATCCACCGCTATCCGGAACTAGCACCTGCACAGGAAGGATATATCCACCACTATGCGGGAACTAGCACCTGTACAGGAAGGATATATCCACCACTATGCGGGAACTAGCACCTGTACAGGAAGGATATATCCACCGCTATGCGGGAACTAGCACCTGTATAGGAAGGATATATACACCGCTATCCGGAACTAGCACCTGCACAGGAAGGATATATCCACCGCTATGCGGGAACTAGCACCTGTACAGGAAGGATATATCCACCGCTATGCGGGAACTAGTACCTGTACAGGAAGGATATATCCACCGCTATGCGGGAACTAGCACCTGTATAGGAAGGATATATCCACCGCTATGCGGGAACTAGCACCTGCACAGGAAGGATATATCCACCGCTATGCGGGAACTAGCACCTGTACAGGAAGGATATATCCACCGCTATCCGGAACTAGCACCTGTACAGGAAGGACATATCCACCGCTATGCGGGAACTAGCACCTGTATAGGAAGGATATATCCACCGCTATGCGGGAACTAGCACCTGTGTAGGAAGGATATATCCACCGCTATCCGGAACTAGCACCTGTACAGGAAGGATATATCCACCGCTATGCGGGAACTAGCACCTGTACAGGAAGGATATATCCACCGCTATCCGGAACTAGCACCTGTACAGGAAGGACATATCCACCGCTATGCGGGAACTAGCACCTGTATAGGAAGGATATATCCACCGCTATGCGGGAACTAGCACCTGTGTAGGAAGGATATATCCACCGCTATCCGGAACTAGCACCTGTACAGGAAGGATATATCCACCGCTATGCGGAACTAGCACCTGTACAGGAAGGATATATCCACCGCTATGCGGGAACTAGCACCTGTACAGGAAGGATATATCCACCGCTATGCGGAACTAGCACCTGTACAGGAAGGATATATCCACCGCTATGCGGAACTAGTACCTGTACAGGAAGGATATATCCACCGCTATGCGGGAACTAGCACCTGTACAGGAAGGATATATCCATTGCCATGCGGGAACTAGCACCTGTACAGGAAGGATATTTCTGTCCTTCGTCGTAAAGGGGTTAAATTGATAGACATTGTGTGTTAGAATATAATGAATACTTTGTAGCAGGAATTCGGTCTGTGCTTCAGGCTTTAGTTGGTCCATGGAAAGGTAACGATGTTCTGAGTTTAGGCCTTTCTCTCACGGTATGTTGGAGTAGAGCGCGGTCACATCTAGACTTAGCCGTATGTATGTATCTTTCCTGCTTATGTCCTGTACAATTTTAATGCGGCTTGCAGAGTGTATGACTCAAGTTTTGTCACACGTTTTTGTAAAAAGACATCAATATAGTGTGATAGATTGCACGTGTCACCACGAGGAGGCAGAGGCAGCGGAGTATCTGAACTGCTCATTGTGAACAAGGTGCAAGTGGTTGTAAAGGCTGAGGAGTGGGGAGGGCTGTGTGACACTATCTACTGGGGAGGCTGTATGGCACAATCTACAATGGGGGGGTGGCACTATCTAAAAGAGGGGGTGTGGCACTATGTACAAGGGGGGATTGTTGTGTGGCACTATGTACAAGGGGGGACTGCTGTGTGGCACTATTTACATGGGGATAGCTGTGTTTCACTATCTACAAGGGGGGATTGCTGTGTGGTACTATACAAGGGGGATTGCTGTATGGAACGAACTACAAGTGGGAATTGCTGTGTGGCACTATCTACAAAGGGGTCTGTGTGTGGCGCTATCTACAGGGGGCTGTGTTTGTGGCGCTCTCTTCAGGAGACGCAGTGGCACTATCAACTGGGGGCATAAATGGGTCATTATCAGTGTGCCAGGGCACAAAAGGGCACTGTTACTGATGGGGCACTTTTATTGTATTGAGCACCAAGGGATGACTATTACCATCTGTGGCACTGTGGTTTACGAGTTTGTTTAGAGGATGGGGTATAGGTGGAAAAGGTGCTGGAAAAGTGAGAAACCAACCTGTCTGTGTGTCAAATTTTGCAGAGACTAGATCGTGGCTGGAATAAGTTGTTACAGTGGTCTGGGCCGAATGGAGAAAAAAGGGAAAGTGAACGACTAATCAGAGAAAACATCACATGTGAGTCACTGGATATAAATGTGATGTAATCACTTATATTCTCTGCAGAGCTCCTGTGTATAACTGGCATCTACCACTATATGGTCACTATAGGGTGGTAATATTGGTCTTTGTATAGAGCTATTATTCAGTCAGTATGTGGTTATGGTGTGGCGGTATTATTCAGTAACATTATGGTGGTATTATTCAGTCACTATGTCGTTATGGTGTGGAGGTATTATTCAGTAACAGTATCGGGGTATTATCAGTCACTATGTGATTATGGTGTGGAGGTATTATTCAGTAACAGTATGGGGTATTATTCAGTCACTATGTGGTTATGGTGTGGGGGTATTATTCAGTAACAGTATGGGTGTATTATTCAGTCACTATGTGGTTATGGTGTGGTGGTATTATCAGTAACAGTATGGGGGTATTAGTCAGTCACTATGTGGTTATGGTGTGGGGGTATTATTCAGTAACAGTATGGGGGTATTATTCAGTCACTATGTGGTTATGGTGTGGAGGTATTATTCAGTAACAGTATGGGGGTATTATTCAGTCACTATGTGGTTATGGTGTGGGGGTATTATTCAGTAACAGTATGGTGGTATTATTCAGTCACTATGTCGTTATGGTGTGGAGGTATTATTCAGTAACAGTATGGGGGTATTATTCAGTCACTATGTGATTATAGTGTGGTGGTATTATTCAGTAACAGTATGGGTGTATTATTCAGTCACTATGTGTTTATGGTGTGGAGGTATTATTCAGTAACAGTATGGGGGGTATTACTCAGTCACTATGTGGTTATGGTGTGGAGGTATTATTCAGTAACAGTATGGTGGTATTATTCAGTCACTATGTGGTTATGGTGTGGTGGTATTATTCAGTAACAGTATGGGGGTATTATTCAGTCACTATGTGGTTATGATGTGGTGGTATTAGTCAGTAACAGTATGGGGGTATTATTCAGTCACTATGTGTTTATGGTGTGGAGGTATTATTCAGTAACAGTATGGTGGTATTATTCAGTCACTATGTGGTTATGGTGTGGCGGTATTATTCAGTAACAGTATGGGGGTATTATTCAGTCACTATGTGGTTATGGTGTGGTGGTATTATTCAGTAACAGTATGGGGGTATTAGTCAGTCACTATGTGGTTACGGTGTGGTGGTATTATTCAGTAACAGTATGGGGGTATTAATCAGTCACTATGTGGTTATGGTGTGGGGGTATTATTCAGTAACAGTATGGGGGTATTATTCAGTAACAGTATGGGGGTATTATTCAGTCACTATGTGGTTATGGTGTGGAGGTATTATTCAGTAACAGTATGGGGGTATTAATCAGTCACTATGTGGTTATGGTGTGGTGGTATTATTCAGTCACTATGTGGTTATGGTGTGGAGGTATTATTCAGTAACAGTATGGCGGTATTATTCAGTCACTGTGGTTATGGTGTGGTGGTATTATTCAGTAACAGTATGGGGGTATTATTCATTAACAGTATGGCGGTATTATTCAGTCAATATGTGGTTATGGTGTGGTGGTATTATTCAGTAACAGTATGGGGATATTAGTCAGTCACTATGTGGTTATGGTGTGGTGGTATTATTCAGTAACAGTATGGGGGGTATTATTCAGTCACTATGTGATTATGATGTGGTGGTATTATTCAGTAACAGTATGGGGATATTAGTCAGTCACTATGTGGTTATGGTGTGGTGGTATTATTCAGTAACAGTATGGAGGTATTATTCAGTCACTATGTGGTTATGGTGTGGAGGTATTATTCAGTAACAGTAAGGGGGTATTATTCAGTCACTGTGTTATGGTGTGGGGTTATTATTCAGTAACAGTATGGCGGTATTAGTCAGTCACTACGTGGTTATGGTGTGGCAATATTATTCAGTAACAGTATGGGTGTATTACTCAGTAACAGTATGGGGGTATTATTCAGTCACTATGTGATTATGGTGTGGTGGTATTATTCAGTAACAGTATGGGGGTATTATTCAGTCACAGTGTTATGGTGTGGGGTTATTATTCAGTAACAGTATGGCGGTATTAGTCAGTCACTACGTGGTTATGGTGTGGCAGTATTATTCAGTAACAGTATGGGTGTATTACTCAGTAACAGTATGGGGGTATTATTCAGTCACTATGTGATTATGGTGTGGTGGTATTATTCAGCAACAGTATGGGGGTATTATTCAGTCACTATGTGGTTATGGTGTGGAGGTATTATTCAGTAACAGTATGGGTGTATTATTTAGTCACTATGTGGTTATGGTGTGGGGGTATTATTCAGTAACTGTATGGGGGTATTATTCAGTCACTATGTGGTTATGGTGAGGGGGTATTCAGTAACAGTATTGTGGTATTATACAGTCACTATGTGGTTATGGTGAGGGGGTATTCAGTAACAGTATTGTGGTATTATACAGTCACTATGTGGTTACGGTGTGGTAGTATTATTCAGTAACAGTATGGGGGTATTATTCAGTCACTATGTGGTTATAGTCTGGGGGTATTATTCAGTAACAGTATGGTGGTATTATTCAGTCACTATGTGGTTATGGTGTGGAGGTATTATTCAGTAACATTATGGGGGTATTATTCAGTCACTATGTGGTTATGGTGTGGTGGTATTATTCAGTAATAGTATGGCGGTATTATTCAGTCACTATGTGGTTATGGTGTGGTGGTATTATTCAGTAACAGTATGGAGGTATTATTCAGTCACTATGTGGTTATGGTGTGGAGGTATTATTCAGTAACAGTAAGGGGGTATTATTCAGTCACTGTGTTATGGTGTGGGGTTATTATTCAGTAACAGTATGGCGGTATTAGTCAGTCACTACGTGGTTATGGTGTGGCAATATTATTCAGTAACAGTATGGGTGTATTACTCAGTAACAGTATGGGGGTATTATTCAGTCACTATGTGATTATGGTGTGGTGGTATTATTCAGTAACAGTATGGGGGTATTATTCAGTCACAGTGTTATGGTGTGGGGTTATTATTCAGTAACAGTATGGCGGTATTAGTCAGTCACTACGTGGTTATGGTGTGGCAGTATTATTCAGTAACAGTATGGGTGTATTACTCAGTAACAGTATGGGGGTATTATTCAGTCACTATGTGATTATGGTGTGGTGGTATTATTCAGCAACAGTATGGGGGTATTATTCAGTCACTATGTGGTTATGGTGTGGAGGTATTATTCAGTAACAGTATGGGTGTATTATTTAGTCACTATGTGGTTATGGTGTGGGGGTATTATTCAGTAACTGTATGGGGGTATTATTCAGTCACTATGTGGTTATGGTGAGGGGGTATTCAGTAACAGTATTGTGGTATTATACAGTCACTATGTGGTTATGGTGAGGGGGTATTCAGTAACAGTATTGTGGTATTATACAGTCACTATGTGGTTACGGTGTGGTAGTATTATTCAGTAACAGTATGGGGGTATTATTCAGTCACTATGTGGTTATAGTCTGGGGGTATTATTCAGTAACAGTATGGTGGTATTATTCAGTCACTATGTGGTTATGGTGTGGAGGTATTATTCAGTAACATTATGGGGGTATTATTCAGTCACTATGTGGTTATGGTGTGGTGGTATTATTCAGTAATAGTATGGCGGTATTATTCAGTCACTATGTGGTTATGGTGTGGTGGTATTATTCAGTAACAGTATGGGGGTATTATTCAGTCACTATGTGGTTATGGTGTGGCGGTATTATACAGTAACAGTATGCTGGTATTATTCAGTCACTATGTGGTTATGATGTGGTGGTATTATTCAGTAATAGTATGGCGGTATTATTCAGTCACTATGTGGTTATGGTGTGGTGGTATTATTCAGTAACAGTATGGGGGTATTATACAGTCACTATGTGGTTATGGTGTGGTGATATTATTCAGTAACAGTATGGGGGTATTATTCAGTCACTATGTGGTTATGATGTGGTGGTATTATTCAGTAACAGTATGGGGGTATTATATAGTCACTATGTGGTTATGGTGTGGTGGTATTATTCAGTAACAGTATGGGGGTATTATACAGTCACTATGTGGTTATGGGGTGGTGATATTATTCAGTAACAGTATGGAGGTATTATTTAGTCACTATGTGGGTATGTTGTGGTGGTATTACTCAGTAACAGTATGGGGGTATTATTCAGTAACAGTATGGGGGTATTATTCAGTAACAGTATGGAGGTATTATTCAGTCACTATGTGGTTATGGTGTGGGGGTATTATTCAGTAACAGTATGGGGGTATTATTCAGTCACTATGTGGTTATGGTGTGGAGGTATTATTCAGTCACTATGTGGTTATGGTGTGGAGGTATTATTCAGTAACAGTATGGGGGTATTATTCAGTCACTATGTGGTTATGGGGTGGTGATATTATTCAGTAACAGTATGGAGGTATTATTTAGTCACTATGTGGGTATGTTGTGGTGGTATTACTCAGTAACAGTATGGGGGTATTATTCAGTAACAGTATGGGGGTATTATTCAGTAACAGTATGGAGGTATTATTCAGTCACTATGTGGTTATGGTGTGGGGGTATTATTCAGTAACAGTATGGGGGTATTATTCAGTCACTATGTGGTTATGGTGTGGAGGTATTATTCAGTCACTATGTGGTTATGGTGTGGAGGTATTATTCAGTAACAGTATGGGGGTATTATTCAGTCACTATGTGGTTATGGTGTGGTATTTCTTCAGTAACAGTATGGAGGTATTTAGTCACTATGTGTGTATGTTGTGGTGGTATTATTCAGTAACAGTATGGGGGTATTATTCAGTCACTATGTGGTTATGGTGTGGTATTTCTTCAGTAACAGTATGGAGGTATTTAGTCACTATGTGTGTATGTTGTGGTGGTATTATTCAGTAACAGTATGGGGGTATTATTCAGTCACTATGTGGTTATGGTGTGGAGGTATTAGTCAGTAACAGTATGGGGGTATTATTCAGTCACTATGTGGTTATGGTGTGGGGGTATTATTCATTAACAGTATGGGGGTATTCAGTCACTGTGTGGTTATGGTGTGGTGATATTATTCAGTAACAGTATGGAGGTATTATTCAGTCACTATGTAGTTATGGTGTGGGGGTATTATTCAGTAACAGTATGGAGGTATTATTCAGTCACTATGTGGTTATGGTGTGGCGGTATTATTCAGTAACAGTATGGGGGTATTATTCAGTCACTATGTGGTTATGGTGTGGGGGTATTATTCATTAACAGTATGGGGGTATTATTCAGTCACTATGTGGTTATGGTGTGGAGGTATTATTCAGTAACAGTATGGGGGTATTATTCAGTCACTATGTGGTTATGGTGTGGGGGTATTATTCAGTAACAGTATGGTGGTATTATTCAGTCACTATGTGGTTATGGTGTGGTGGTATTATTCAGTAACAGTATGGGGGTATTATTCAGTCACTATGTGGTTATGGTGTGGCGGTATTATTCAGTAACAGTATGGGGGTATTATTCAGTCACTATGTGGTTATGGTGTGGAGGTATTAGTCAGTAACAGTATGGGGGTATTATTCAGTCACTATTTGGTTATGGTGTGGTGGTATTATTCAGTAACATTATGGGGGTATTATTCAGTCACTATGTGGTTATGGTGTGGTGTTATTATTCAGTAACAGTATGGGGGTATTATTCAGTCACTATGTGATTATGGTGTGGCGGTATTATTCAGTAACAGTATGGGGTAATATTCAGTAACAGTATGGGAGTGTTATTCAGTCACTATGTGGTTATGGTGTGGGGGTATTATTCAGTAACAGTATGGGAGTATTATTCAGTCACTATGTGGTTATGGTGTGGAGGTATTATTCAGTAACAGTATGGGGGTATTATTCAGTCACTATGTGGTTATGTTGTGGGGGTATTATTCAGTAACAGTATGGGGGTGTTATTCAGTCACTATGTGGTTATGGTGTGGAGGTATTATTCAGTAACAGTATGGGGGTATTATTCAGTCACTATGTGGTTATGGTGTGGCGGTATTATTCAGTAACAGTATGGGTGTATTATTCGGTCACTATGTGGTTATGGTGTGGGGGTATTAGTCAGTATCAGTATGGGGGTATTATTCAGTCACTATGTGGTTATGGTGTGGTGGTATTATTCATTATCAGCATGGAGGTATTATTCAGTCACTATGTGGTTATGGTGTGGGGGTATTATTCAGTAACAGTATGGGGGTATTATTCACTCACTATGTAGTTATGGTGTGGGGGTATTAATCAGTAACAGTATGGGGGTATTATTCAGTCACTATGTGGTTATGGTGTGGTGGTATTATTCAGTAACAGTATGGGTGTATTATTCGGTCACTATGTGGTTATGGTGTGGTGGTATTAGTCAGTAACAGTATGGGGGTATTATTCAGTCACTATGTAGTTATGGTGTGGGGGGTATTATTCAGTAACAGTATGGGAGTATTATACAGTCACTATGTGGTTATGGTGTGGTGGTATTATTCAGTCACTATGTGGTTATGGTGTGGAGGTATTATTCAGTCACTATGTGGTTATGGTGTGGAGGTATTATTCAGTCACTATGTGATTATGTTGTGGTGGTATTATTCAGTAACAGTATGGGGGTATTATTCAGTCACTATGTGATTATGTTGTGGTGGTATTATTCAGTAACAGTATGGGGGTATTATTCAGTCACTATGTGGTCATGGTGTGGTATTTCTTCAGTAACAGTATGGAGGTATTTAGTCACTATGTGGGTATGTTGTGGTGGTATTATTCAGTAACAGTATGGAGGTATTATTCAGTCACTATGTGGTTATGGTGTGGAGGTATTATTCAGTAACAGTATGGAGGTATTATACAGTCACTATGTGGTTATGGTGTGGAGGTATTATTCAGTAACAGTATGGAGGTATTATTCAGTCACTATGTGGTTATGGTGTGGTGGTATTATTCAGTAGCAGTATGGGGGTATTATTCAGTCACTATGTGGTTATGGTGTGGCGGTATTATTCAGTAACAGTATGGGGGTATTATTCAGTCACTATGTGGTTATGGTGTGGGGGTATTAGTCAGTAGCAGTATGGGGTATTATTCAGTCACTATGTGGTTATGGTGTGGGGGTATTAGTCAGTAACAGTATGGTGGTATTATTCAGTCACTATGTGGTTATGGTGTGGTGGTATTATTCAGTAACTGTATGGTGGTATTATTCAGTCACTATGTGGTTATGGTGTGGAGGTATTATTCAGTAATAGTATGGGGGTATTATTCAGTCACTATGTGGTTATGGTATGGCGGTATTATTCAGTAACAGTATGAAGGTATTATTCAGTCACTATGTGGTTATGGTGTGGTGGTATTATTCAGTAACAGTATGGAGGTATTATTCAGTCACTATGTGGTTATGGTGTGGTGGTATTATTCAGTAACAGTATGGTGGTATTATTCAGTCACTATGTGGTTATTGTGTGGTGGTATTATTCAGTAACAGTATGGGGGTATTAGTCAGTCACTATGTGGTTATGGTGTGGGGGTATTAGTCAGTAACAGTATGGTGGTATTATTCAGTCACTATGTGGTTATGGTGTGGTGGTATTATTCAGTAACTGTATGGTGGTATTATTCAGTCACTATGTGGTTATGGTGTGGAGGTATTATTCAGTAATAGTATGGGGGTATTATTCAGTCACTATGTGGTTATGGTATGGCGGTATTATTCAGTAACAGTATGGAGGTATTATTCAGTCACTATGTGGTTATGGTGTGGTGGTATTATTCAGTAACAGTATGGAGGTATTATTCAGTCACTATGTGGTTATGGTGTGGTGGTATTATTCAGTAACAGTATGGTGGTATTATTCAGTCACTATGTGGTTATTGTGTGGTGGTATTATTCAGTAACAGTATGGGCGTATTAATCAGTCACTATGTGGTTATGGTGTGGTGGTATTATTCAGTAACAGTATGGGGGTATTATTCAGTCACTATGTGGTTATGGTGTGGTGGTATTATTCAGTAACAGTATGGGGGGTATTATTCAGTCACTATGTGGTTATGGTGTAGAGGTATTATTCAGTAACAGTATGGGGGTATTATTCAGTCACTATGTGGTTATGATGTGGTGGTATTATTCAGTAACAGTATGGGGGTATTAGTCAGTCACTATGTGGTTATGGTGTGGTGGTATTATTCAGTAACATTATGGGGGTATTATTCAGTCACTATGTGGTTATAATGTGATGGTATTATTCAGTAACAGTATGGGGATATTATTCAGTCACTATGTGGTTATGGTGTGGTGGTATTATTCAGTAACAGTATGGGGGGTATTATTCAGTCACTGTGTGGTTATGGTGTGGGGGTATTATTCAGTAACAGTATGGGGGTATTATTCAGTCACTATGTGGTTATGGTGTGGTGGTATTATTCAGTAACAGTATGGAGGTATTATTCAGTCACTATGTGGTTATGGTGTGGTGATATTATTCAGTAACAGTATGGAGGTATTATTCAGTCACTATGTGGTTATGGTGTGGTGGTATTATTCAGTAACAGTATTGGGGTATTATTCAGTCACTATGTGGTTATGGTGTGGTGGTATTATTCAGTAACAGTATGGGGGTATTATTCAGTCACTGTGGTTATGGTGTGGGGGTATTATTCAGTAACAGTATGGGGGTATTATTCAGTCACTATGTGGTTTTGGTGTGGAGGTATTATTCAGTAACAGTATGGGGGTATTATTCAGTCACTATGTGGTTATGGTGTGGAAGTATTATTCAGTAACAGTATGAAGGTATTATTCAGTCACTATGTGGTTATGGTGTGGTGTTATTATTCAGTAACAGTATGGGGGTATTATTCAGTCACTATGTGGTTATGGTGTGGGGGTATTATTCAGTAACAGTATGGGGGTATTATTCAGTCACTATGTGATTATGGTGTGGCAGTATTATTCAGTAACAGTATGGAGTAATATTCAGTAACAGTATGGGGGTATTATTCAGTCACTATGTGGTTATGGTGTGGAGGTATTATTCAGTAACAGTATGGGGGTATTATTCCGTCACTATGTGGTTATGGTGTGGTGGTATTATTCAGTAACAGTATGGGGTATTATTGAGTCACTGTGTGGTTATGGTGTGATTTTATTCAGTAACAGTATGGAGGTATTATTCAGTCACTATGTGGTTATGGTGTGGTGGTATTATTAAGTAACAGTATGGGGGTGTTATTCAGTCACTATGTGGTTATGGTGTGGAGGTATTATTCAGTAACAGTATGGGGGTATTATTCAGTCACTATGTGGTTATGGTGTGGTGGTATTATTCAGTAACAGTATGGGGTATTATTGAGTCACTGTGTGGTTATGGTGTGATTTTATTCAGTAACAGTATGGAGGTATTATTCAGTCACTATGTGGTTATGGTGTGGTGGTATTATTCAGTAACAGTATGGCGGTATTATTCAGTCACTATGTGGTTATGGTGTGGAGGTATTATTCAGTAACAGTATGGGGGTATTATTCAGTCACTATGTGGTTATGGTGTGGAGGTATTATTCAGTAACTGTATTGAGGGATTTATTCAGTCACTATGTGGTTATGGTGAGGAGGTATTATACAGTAACAGTATGGGGGTATTATTCAGTCACTACGTGGTTATGGTGTGGAGGTATTATTCAGTAACAGTATGGAGGTATTATTCAGTCACTATGTGGTTATGATGTGGGGGTATTATTCAGTAACAGTATGGGGGTATTATTCAGTCACTACGTGGTTATGGTGTGGAGGTATTATTCAGTAACAGTATGGGGGTATTATTCAGTCACTATGTGGTTATGGTGTGGGGGTATTATTCAGTAACAGTATGGGGGTATTATTCAGTCACTATGTGGTTGTGGTGTGGAGGTATTATTCAGTAACAGTATGGGGGTATTATTCAGTCACTATGTGGTTATGGTGTGGTGGTATTAGTCAGTAACAGTATGGGGGTATTATTCAGTCACTATGTGGTCATGGTGTGGTGGTATTATTCAGTAACAGTATGGTGGTATTATTCAGTCACTATGTGGTTATGATGTGGTGGTATTATTCAGTAACAGTATGGGGGTATTATTCAGTCACTATGTGGTTATGGTGTGGTGGTATTATTCAGTAACAGTATGGAGGTATTATTCAGTCACTATGTGGTTATGGTGAGGAGGTATTATTCAGTAACAGTATGGGGGTATTATTCAGTCACTATGTGGTTATGATGTTGCCGTATAATACCCGCATACTGTTACTGAATTATACCCCCATACTGTTACTGAATAATACCCCCATACTCTTACTGAATAATACCCCCAACAAAGTGTGCCTCTAACAAAGTGACCCACTCCAAGCCTGCCGGTCTGCTTCATCCTCTGCCTGTACCCAATGCCCCCTGGCAGCACATCGCCATGGACTTCGTCACAGACCTTCCCCCCTCAGCAGGATGTAACACTGTCTGGGTGGTGGTGGACCGGTTCTCTAAGATGGCTCATTTTAACCCGCTGACCGGCCTACCTTCTGCTCCTCGTCTGTCGAGTCTCTTCATTCAGCACATCTTCCGCTTGCATGGCTTACCTCTTCACATCGTGTCTGATCGGGGTGTTCAGTTTGCCTCTAAGTTCTGGAGAGCCCTCTGTAAACTCCTGGATGTGAGTTTAGACTTTTCCTCTGCCTATCACCCCCAGTCCAATGGGCAAGTGGAGAGGATCAACCAGATCATGGAAAATTATCTCCGCCACTTCATCTCTTCACAGCACGATAACTGGGTACAGCTTCTTCCATGGGCCGAGTTTTCTTACAACAACCACACAAGCGTGTCCACCACTTCCACTCCGTTTCACATCGTGTACAGTCAACATCCCAAAGTCCCTCTCCCTGTATCAACTTCATCTCAGGTACCCGCTGCTGACTCTGCATATGGGGACTTCCTGCAACAGACCCGGTCCTCTATTTTGCTGGCGGTAGATCGCATGAAGCGTAAGGCGGATACTAGGTGAAGAGTGCCGCCTCAGTATCTTCCCGGGACTAAAGTCTGGCTGTCTTCTCGGAACATTCGCTTAAGGGTGCCTTCATACAAGTTTGCTCCCAGGTTCCTTGGTCCTTTCGAGATCCTGAAACAAATCAACCCTGTCTCCTATGAGCTGTGGCTGCCTCCTACCCTCAGAATCACCAACTCCTTCCATGTGTCCCTCCTGAAACCAGTGGTCCTGAATCACGACAGCAAGACTTCTAGTTCCATAGTTGCTCCCAGCGGTCCCTCTGATATATTCGAGGTAAAGGAGATCCTGGACTGCAAAAGGGTAGGAGGAAGGACTTTCTATTTGGTGGACTGGAGAGGGTTTGGTCCTGAGGAGAGGTCCTGGGAGCCAGAAGAGAACCTCAGCGCCCCTGCTCTTATTAAAAAGTTCCTCTCTCACTCTGGCCCCAAGAAGAGGGGGCGTAAGAGGGAGGATACTGTAGCATCCATGGCCACGGGCCGTTGGGTTCACTCACCTCCCGACGCCTGCAGCCATGGATCTGTGAGCGCTGGTCCCTGTCTCCCTCCTAGGAGACGCCAGCGCTCACTACCGCTCCGTTCGGCTGTGTCCCGTAGGGTGCGCGCGCACGCTCGCGCCCGGCCTTAAAGGGCCAGTGTGCGCAATAAGGAAATCGTCATCACCATCAACTGCCACGAATTCCTAGTCTATAAGAAGGCCCCTGGCCTTCTAATCCTTGCCTTAGCGTTGTTAGTTTTCCCAGTCTGTCTTGCAAATGGTCCCTTAGTGTTTCCCGTTCCTGTTGTTACCCGTGCCTTGTTCCCCGTTCCTGTTTCCGTGCTTTGCCTTAGTATCAAGTCGTGCCACGTCCTGTGTCATCTGCCACGTCCTGTGTCATCTGCCACATCCTGTGTCATCTGCCACGTCCTGTGTCATCTGCCACGTCCAGAGGAATCTGCCACGTCCAGAGGAATCTGCCACGTCCAGTGGAATCCGCCACGTCCAGAGGAATCCGCCACATCCAGAGTAATCCGCCACGTCCGGGGGAGTCCTGTGTCATTTGCCACGTCCAGAGGAATCTGCCACGTCCTGTGTCATCTGCCACGTCCAGAGGAATCCGCCACGTCCGGAGGAATCCGCCACGTCCGGAGGAATCCGCCACATCTGGCGCAAATTGCGGCTCCTGTGTCATCCGCCACGTTTGGCGCCATCCGCTGCACCCATCTCATCTGTGCCAGAGCTGCGGCCACCATCTGGACTATTCAGGTACCCTTGTGCGGGACATTATATTTCTGGGGTTTCCTGCGGTTTGTCCAGTTGCCTTCCCGCTACGGCAGTACGGCCTAGTGGGTCCACTAACCCGCTTCGTGACACCTCCATACTGTTACTGAATAATACCTCCACACCATAACCATATAGTGACTGAATAATACCCCAATACTGTTGCTGAATAATACCACCACACCATAACCACATAGTGACTGACTAATACCCCCATACTGTTACTGCATAATACCACCATACCATAACCACATAGTGACTGACTAATACCTCCATACTGTTACTGAATAATACCACCACACCATAACCACATAGTGACTGAATAATACCCCCATACTGTTACTGAATAATACCACTACATCATAACCACATAGTGACTGTATAATACCTCCACACCATAACCACATAGTGACTGAATAATACCCCCATACTGTTACTGAATAATACCTCCACACCATAACCACATAGTGACTGACTAATACCCCCATACTGTTACTGAATAATACCCCCACACCATAACCACATAGTGACTGAATAATACCCCCATACTGTTACTGAATAATACCTCCACACCATAACCACATAGTGACTGAATAATACCCCCCATACTGTTACTGACTAATACCTCCACACCATAACCACATAGTGACTGAATAATACCCCCATACTGTTACTGAATAATACCCCCATACTGTTACTGAATAATACCCCCACACCATAACCACGTAGTGACTGAATAATACCCCCATACTGTTACTGAATAATATCTCCACACCATAACCACATAGTGACTGAATAATACCCCCATACTGTTACTGAATAATACCACTACATCATAACCACATAGTGACTGTATAATACCTCCACACCATAACCACATAGTGACTGAATAATACCCCCATACTGTTACTGAATAATACCACCACACCATAACCACATAGTGACTGAATAATACCCCCATACTGTTACTGAATAATACCTCCACACCATAACCACATAGTGACTGACTAATACCCCCATACTGTTACTGAATAATACCCCCACACCATAACCACATAGTGACTGAATAATACCCCCATACTGTTACTGAATAATACCCCCACACCATAACCACATAGTGACGGAATAATACCTCCATACTGTTACTGAATAATACCTCCACACCATAACCACATAGTGACTGAATAATACCCCCATACTGTTACTGAATAATACCTCCACACCATAACCACATAGTGACTGAATAATACCCCCCATACTGTTACTGACTAATACCTCCACACCATAACCACATAGTGACTGAATAATACCCCCATACTGTTACTGAATAATACCCCCATACTGTTACTGAATAATACCCCCACACCATAACCACGTAGTGACTGAATAATACCCCCATACTGTTACTGAATAATACCTCCACACCATAACCACATAGTGACTGAATAATACCACCATACTGTTACTGAATAATACCACCACACCATAACCACATAGTGACTGAATAATACCGCCATACTGTTACTGAATAATACCGCCACACCATAACCACATAGTGACTAAATACCTCCATATTGTTACTGAATAATACCTCCACACCATAACCACAGTGACCGAATAATACCCCCATACTGTTACTGAATAATACCTCCACACCATAACCACATAGTGACTGATTAATACCCCCATACTGTTACTGAATAATACCACCACACCATAACCACATAGTGACTGAATAATACCTCCATACTGTTACTGAATAATACCACCACACCACAACCACATAGTGACTGAATAATACCTCCATACTGTTACTGAATAATACCTCCACACCATAACCACATAGTGACTGTATAATACCCCCATACTGTTACTGACTAATACCCCCACACCATAACCACATAGTGACTGAATAATACCCCCATACTGTTACTGAATAATACCACCACACCATAACCACATAGTGACTGAATAATACCACCACACCATAACCACATAGTGACTGAATAATACCCCCCATACTGTTACTGAATAATACCACCACACCATAACCACATAGTGACTGGTTAATACCCCCATACTGATACTGAATAATACCACCACACCATAACCACATAGTGACTGGTTAATACCCCCATACTGATACTGAATAATACCACCACACCATAACCACATAGTGACTGAGTAATACCCCCATACTATTACTGAATAATACCTCCACACCATAACCACATAGTGACTGAATAATATCCCCATACTGTTACTGAATAATACCACCACACCATAACCACATAGTGACGGAATAATACCCCCATACTGTTACTGAATAATACCCCCATACTGTTACTGAATAATATCACCACACCATAACCACACAGTGACTGTATAATACCCCAATATGGTTATTGAATAATGCTGGTAACATGTCACAAAGGCCAATCAGGGACAGGCAGAGGTTAGACCAGCAGGTTTACAATGGGTAGCCTTCTTTTGGGCACAGTTGGTGTACGAAAAGACATAGTCCACAATATCTTTAGGCAGCGTGGTCTACCAGTAGTGACAATAAATAATGTCCCGAGTTTTACGGACACAAGAGTACCCAGCCAACTTGGAAGTATGACCCCAGATGAGAAATAAAAATTCTGTCTGCAGGACGAACAATATTTTTTCCAGGATGAATGTCTCTAACTTGTAGGGAGTTACCAGAAATTATACTAGAAGGATCAATGATGTGTTGAGTCATGTCTCAAATGACTGAGACCGGGCATCAGCCCTTATATTTTTATCTGCAGGACGGAAGTGAAGTAGAAAGTGAAAGCTGGCAAAGAACAGAAACCATCAGGCTTGACGAGGGTTTAGTCGTTGCGCAGACTGTAAATACGATAGATTCTGGTGATCGGTGAAGATGATTATAGGATGAGCAGCCCCCTCAAGCAGGTGCCTCACCTTTTCTAAGGCTAACTTGATGGCCAGCAAGTCACTGTCCCCAATGGAATAGTTGTGTTCTGCAGGAGAGAAGAGTTTAGAGTAAAAGCCACAGGTTACTGCCTTACCCTTGGAGTTTCTTTGGAAGATAAGTGCTCCAGCACCAATGGAAGAAGTGTCAACCTCCAGTGAGAACTGACAAGTCACATCAGGATGGTGAAGCTGAAGTGAAGGCGCTCTTGAAGTTAATGAATGCCAACTCTGCCTCAAGGGTCCAGACCTTAGCGTTCACATTCTTCTTGGTAAGAGCAGAGATGAGTGCAGTAAGAGACGAGACATTTGGGATGAATTGATGGTAGAAAATTGCTACGTGGTGTAGTAGACACTTTGCACAGATTATGCTTGGCGTGGCAGATGACGCTGGACGTTGCAGAGGACAACACGAGTCCAACACTAGATACAGCTCAGAAACAAGCACAGTTACGGGATACAGGAAGAAGAATACAGGAACACTGGGAGCAGGAGAACAACTGTCACGGTTTGTGGACCCACTAGGCCGCACCGCCGTAGCGGAGAGGCAGCTGGCCAAAGAATAGGAACCCCAGAAATCCAAAGGCCCCCACAAGGGTACCTGAATTGTCCAGACAATGGCCGCAGCTCTGGCACGGATGGAGGTGGCTGCAGCAGGTAACGCCAGACGTGGCGGATGACAGCAGGTGCCGCAGGTTGCGCCAGACGTGGAAAATCCCTCTGGACGTGGCAGATGACAGCAGGTGCCACAGGTTGCGCCAGACGTGGCGAATCCCCCTGGACGAGGCAGATGACACAGGACGTGGCAAGGCAACAGCAGGTGCAGTAGACACGACTCCAACTAGTAGGCACAGGAAGAACACAGCACGGGATACAGGTAACAGGGCACGGGTAACAACTGGAACGGGGAAACACTAAGGGACCATTTGCAAGACAGACTTGGGAATTACTAACAATGCTCAGGCAAGGATCTGAAGAGGTGGGGCCTTCTTATAGACCAGAAAATCATGTGGTTGATGATTGTTTTTACAGGTGCATGCGCTGGCCCTTTAAGAGTGGGCACGAGCATGCGCGCGCACCCTACGGGACACAGCAGCCCGGAGCAGAAGTGAGCGCTGGCGTCTCCTAGGAAGGAGATGGGGACCAGCAATCACGGATCCATGGCTGCGGGTGTCGGGAAGTGAGTAAACCCGACAGCCCGTGGCCATCTACACTACAACAACTAAGAGACCATTTGCTTAGACTAATATGGGAATACGACAACAACGCTCAAGCAAGGAGAGTAAGGGCAGAGTCCTTTATATAGTCCAGGATGTAAGGGGATAGGTTAGGGAACACTTAGTTGGTGCACACGCTGGCCCTTTAAGTCCGGGGATGAGCATGCTCGCACACCCTAGAGGCAGGAGAGTGCAGCTGCATGTTGTTGGCATCTCAATGAAAGGGAGACGCCGCCAAGCCTTCAGTGTCCCATGGTCCCGGCTGCTGTTCAGTACAGCGTGCCGACGGTCAGTGACAACGGACACAACAGTACCACCCCTAATGCCCGCTCTTTTTAGGTCCAGAGCGTAGGAGGAATCTCTGGAGGAGAGTAGGGGCATTGATGTTCTCTTCTGGCTAGAGGTTCGGGACCACAGGCTTTAGGAGGGAAACATGGAACGAGTTGGGGACTTTGAGGGTAGGAGGCAGTCAAAGTTATAGGACACAGGGTTTATCTGTTGTAACACCTCAAAGGGACCGAGGAACCTGGGAGCGAATTTGTGGGAGGGGATCTTCAGACGAATGTTCATTGAAGAGAGCCAGACCTGGACTCCGGAGGAACCCTTCTCTTTTTAATCGGCATATTTCTTCATGCGATCCACTGCCTGAAGAATTACGGACTTGTTCTGCTGCCAGATGTGAAGAAATGTCCCGAATGAAGAATTGGTTGCAGGCACTTGAGACATAGTAGGCACTGGTAGAGGAACTCGTGGGTGCTGACTGTATACAATATAGAATGGAGAGGAAGCAGTAGATTTGCTTGTATGGTTATTGCATGACAATTCTGCCCAAGGCAGAAGCTGTACCCAATTGTAACGGTGTACATAGACATATTAATGGAGATAATTCTATAGTATTTGGTTGATCCTTTCCACTTGACCATTAGACTGTGGGTGATAAGCAGAAGAAAAGTCCAGCTTCAAATCTAAAATATTACACAGGGCTCTCCAGAATTTAGACGTGAACTGTACACCCCGGTCAGAAACAATATCAAGAGGTAGTCCATGTAAACGAAAGATGTGTTGGATGAACAGATCTGCCAGACGAGGAGCTGAGGGGAGGCCCGTTAAAGGAATAAAATGTGCCATTTTAGAGAAACGATCCACTACTACCCAGATCTTAGTACATCCAGCAGAAGGGGGACGGTCATTGATAAAGTCCATAGCAATAGCTTAACAGGGAGAATCAGGCAGCGGTAGAGGTTGGAGCAGACCAGCAGCTTTAGAATGAAGGGACTTGTTTAAGGCACAATTAGCACAGGAGTAAACAATGTCCAAGACATCTCTAGGTAGTGAGGGCCACCAATAATGACGAGCAATAAAGTCTTTCGGACACCAGAATGCCCAGCCAGTTTTGAATTATGCCCCCAGCGAATAATTACTTTCCTGTCAGCAGGACGGACAAAGATCTGTCCAAGAGGAATGTCCTTGATCTGCAGAGGATTTACGGCAATAATCCTAGAAGGATCAATAAGGTGTTGAAGTTTCTCTTCTGAGTCGTCAGTCACAAATGATGGAGACAAGGCATTGGCCTTAATGTTTTTGTCCGCAGGGCGGAAACGAAGAAGAGAATGAAACCTGGCGAAGAACAGAGGCCATCTAGCATGACAAGGATTTAGTCGCTGTGTAGACTGCAGATATGTACGATTTTTGTGGTCAGTGTAGGTGATGAGGGGGTGGGCAGAGCCCTCAAGCAGGTGTCTCCATTCTTCCATGTCCAGCTTGACAGTGAGCAACTCTCGATCCCCAATAGTGTAGTTGCGCTCAGCAGGAGAGAAGAGTTTGGAGAAGAATCCGCAAGATACTGACTTACCCATAGAATTATTTTGAAACAGGAGTGCTCCAGCACCAATGGAAGAGGCATCAACCTCCATCGAGAACTGCTGAGTAACATCAGGATGATGAAGAACAGAGGCAGACGTGAAGGCGTTCTTGAGGTTGGAGAATGCGGACACTGCTTCAGGGGTCCAGTCCTTAGCGTTCACTCCCTTTCTGGTAAGAGCTGAGATGAGCGCAGTAAGAGACGAGAAATTTGTCATGAACCGACGATAGAAATTAGCGAATCTAATAAATCAGACATAATAAAGACCAGGAATGGCAAAGATTTTCTTTCAAATACTCACTTCTCGAGTTTAGCGTATAAGCTCCTAACCACAATAGGACTTGGCGAACATGCTTCTGATGCGTCGTCAGATTAGGTGAGTAAATCAAAATGTCATCCAGATAAACCACCACACCGACAGATAGAAGATTCCGGAAGTTGTCGTTTGCAAACTCCTGAAACACAGCTGGAGTGTTAGGGTATGTGCACACACACTAATTACGTCCGTAATTGACGGACTTATTTCGGCCGCAAGTCCCGGACCGAACACAGTGCAGGGAGCCGGGCTCCTAGCATCATAGTTATGTACGATGCTAGGAGTCCCTGCCTCGCTGCAGGACAACTGTCTCGTACTGAAAACATGATTACAACGAGGCCGGGACTCCTAGCATCGTACATAACTATGATGCTAGGAGCCCGGCTCCCTGCACTGTGTTCGGTCCGGGACTTGCGGCCGAAATAAGTCCGTCAATTACGGACGTAATTAGTGTGTGCACATACCCTAACACAGTCCAAAGGGCATTACGAGATACTCCTAGTGACCGTCTCGAGTGTTGAATGCGGTTTTCCATTAGTCACCCTTGCGAATACGGATCATTTTATAGGTCCCGCCTAAATCCAGCTTTTTCGAAAAGCTCGGAGAAAAGTGGCAAGTGGTGCTACGGGACCCGGCCCGGGAGAAGCGGAAGTGAGCGCTGGCGTCTCCTGAGGAGGAGATGGGGACCAGCGCTCACAGTTCCATGGCTGCGGGCGTCAGGAGGTGAGTGAGCCTGATAGCCCGCGAACATGGGCATGACATAGACAGGATAGGTTCTGGCAAAAGTTGTCCATCAACAGAAGCGACTGCAGAGGTTTTTTTTAACCCCTTCCCGCTCCTTGACGTACTATTACGTCATGGCAGCTGTATCGTTAGCGCTCCATGCCGTAATAGTACGTCTCGGGAGTAACGGCCGTTTCGGCCGTCCTCCCGACACATACAGGAGCTGTGACGCTGCTGTCTTGTTCAGCAGCTGTCACAGCTCCTACAGCGGGGACCGATCGCTGTGTCCCCGCTGATTAACCCCTTAAAAGCCGCGTTCTATAGAGATCGCGGCTTTTTATGGGTTAAGCTGCCATCGCCGGCCTGCTACGCGATAGCGGCCGGCGATGGTGACTATGGCAACCGGACACCAAACAATGGCGTCCGGCTATGCCATAGACGGAAGCCTAGTGGGTCCTGACAACGTCAGGACCCACTATGCTTGCTGTCAGTGAGTAGCTGACAGTTCTAATACACTGCACTACGCATGTAGTGCAGTGTATTAGAATAGCGATCAGGGCCTCCTGCCCTCATGTCCCCTAGTGGGACAAAGTAATAAAGTGAAAAAAAAGTTAAAAAAAGATGTGTAAAAATAAGAAAATAAAAGTTTTAAAAGTAATAAAAGTAAAAATCCCCCCTTTTCCCTTGTCAGTCTTTATTATTAATAAAAATATATAAACAAACAAATAAACTATACATAATTGGTATCGCCGCGTCCGTAACGGCCTGAACTACAAAATTATTTCATTATTTATCCCGCACGGTGAACGCCGTAAAAAAAAATAATAATAAACTGTACCACAATCACAATTGTTTGGTCACTTCACATCCCAAAAAATGGAATAAAAAGAGATCAAAAAGTCGCATGTACCTAAAAATGGTACTGATGGAAACTACAGTTCGTTACGCAAAAAATAAGTCCTCGCACGGCTTTATTGATTGAAAAATAAAAACTTTATGGCTCTTAGAATAAGGTAACACAAAAAGTGAATGATTGTTTACAAAACGTATTTTATTGTGCAAACGCCATAAGACATAAAATAAAACCATAAACATCTGGTATCGCCGTAATCGTATCGCCCCGCAGAATAAAGTGAATATTTTATTTATAGCGCACGGTGAACGCTGTAAAAAAAAACGAAAAAAAAAACAATCGTACAATTGCTGTTTTTTAGTCACCACGCCACCTAAAAATAGAATAAAAACTGATCAAAAAGCCGCATGCACCCCAAGAAAACTACAATGGATTCCTCAAGGGGTCTAGTTTCCAAATTGGGGTCACTTTTGGGGGGTTCCCAATGTTTTGGCACCACAAGACCTCTTCAAACCGGACATGGTGCCTAATAAAAAAGAGGCTTCAAAATCCACTAGGTGCTCCTTTGCTTCTGAGGCCGGTGCTTCAGTCCATTACCGTCCGAGGGCCACATGTGGGATATTTCTCAAAACTGCAGAATCTGGGCAATACGTATTAATTTGCGTTTCTTTGATAAATCCTTTTGTGTTATAAAAAAAATGGTATAAAGAGGATTTTCTGACAAAAAAAAAATGTAAATTTCACCTCTACTTTGCTCTAAATTTTTGTGAAACACCTAAAGGGTTCATAAACTTTCTAAATGCTGTTGTGAATACTTTGAGGGGTCTAGTTTCTAAAATGGGGTATTTCATAGGGATTTCTAATATATGGGCCCCTCAAAGCAACTTCAGAACTGAACTGGAACCTAAAAAAATAAATAAATGAGGCAATACTTCGCTTCTTACATTATACTGATAATGAGCCGTGCCCACCCCGAGATGACCCCAGTTTTGACCGTTTGTATAAACGGAGACCCCTATTAGACCATTCCAGTGCCCAGTTTTCCCAGCATTCACCCCCGAGAAGTGTATTTCTATTGATGAGTCCCTGGTACATTTTAAAGGGAGGGTTCAATTCCGCCAGTACCTGCCGGGTAAGAGGGCAAGGTATGGCGTGAAGATGTATAAGCTGTGCGAGAGTGCATCAGGGTATACCTACAGGTTTAGGATATATGAAGGAAAGGCCACCCCCAAACCAGACTGCATCCTGGACTACAATAGGTACATGGGAGGGATGGACTTGTAAGATAAAGTCCTGAAGCCCTACAGCGCCATGCGGTGAGGTATAAGAAGCTGGCCGGGCACATCATACAGATGGCTTTGTACAATGCGTACGTGCTACGTCGATGTGCAGGCCAGACGGGAACTTTCCTGGAATTTCAAGAGGTGATTATCAAGAACCTAATCTTTAGGGACCAAGAAGGGGGGGCACCCAGTACTTCTGGAAGCGGGGCCACACGCATCGTACCAGGGCGGCAACACTTTCCAGCGGAAGTTCCCCAAACTGGCAAGAAGGGAAAAAGTCAAAAGAGGTGCAAAGTCTGCTATAAGAGGGCGATAATGCATGACGCAATATATCAATGTGACACGTGTCCCGAATAACCAGAGCTCTGTATGAAAGTGTTTTAAAATTTATCATCCATCCCTTGGTTTATAATTTACCCCAATTTTACTTACCCTGATGCACTCCACACAGCTTATCCCCCCACGTCTTTCCCCTCTGGGCCCTGCTGTGTGTCCAGGCAGCTGATAACAGCCACATGTAGGGTATTGCCATACCCGGGAGAACCCACATTACAGTTTATGGGTGTAGGTCTCAGGTCAAAATGCTCACTACACCTCTATATGAATGCCTTAAGGGTGTAGTTTTTAAAACGGGGTCACTTCTTGCGGGTATCAACTGTACTGGTACCTCAGGGGCTTCTGCATACATGACTTCGCACTCGAAAATCCCCAGTAGGCCAAATGGTGGTCCTTTCCTTCTGAGCCCTCCCATGGGCCCAAACGGCAGTTTATCACAACAAATGGGGTATTGCGGCACTCAGAACAAATTGCGCAACAGAATGGGGTATTTTGTTTCTTGTGAAAATAAGAAATTTACTGCCAAAACTACATATTATTTGAAAAAAATAATTTTGTTTTCATTCCCAGCCCAATTCAAATAAGTTCTGTGAAAAAACTATGGGGTCAAAATGGTCACAACACCCATAAATGAATTCCTTGAGGGGTGTAGTTTCCAAAATGGGGTCATTTGTGGTGGGTTTCTATTGCTTTGATACCTCTGGGGCTCTGCAAATGCGACATGGCACCCGAAAACCAATCCAGCAAAATCTGTACTCCAAAGAACACACAGCGCTCCTTTCCTTCTGAGCCCTCCCATGGGCCCAAACGGCAGTTTATCACCACAAATGGGGTATTGCCGCACTCAGGATAAATTGGGCAACAAAATGGAGTATTTTATTTCTTGTGAAAATAAGAATTTTTGAGCTAAAATGACATATTATTGGAAAAAATATATATTTTTTGAATTCCCAGCCCAATTCAAATAAGTTCTGTGAAGAAACTATGGAGTCTAAATGGTCACATTACCCATAAATGAATTCCTTGAGGGGTGTAGTTTCCAAAATGGGGTCACTTCTGGTGGGTTTCCATTGCTTTGATAACTCTGGGGCTCTGCAAATGCGACATGGCACCCGAAAACCAAACCAGCAAAATCTGTACTCCAAAGAACACACAGCGCTCCTTCCCTTCTGAGGCCTCCCATGGGCCCAAACGGCAGTTTATTGCCACAAATGGGGTATTGATGCACTCAGGACAAATTGGGCAACAAAATTGAGTATTTTGTTCCCTGTGAAAATAAGAAATTTTGGTAAAAAATTACATCTTATTGGAAAAAATGTCATTTTTTTTAATGTCACAGCCCAATTGAAATAGGTCCTGTGAAAAAACTGTGTGGTCAAAATGCTAACAACAACCATAAATGAATTCCTTGAGGGGTGTAGTTTCCAAAATGGGGTCACTTTTGGTGGGTTTCCATTGCTTTGATACCGCTGAGGCTCTGCAAATGCGACATGGCACCCGAAAACCAATCCAACAAAATCTGGACTCCAACAAACATATAGCGCTCCTTTCCTTCTGAGCCCTCCCATGGGCCCAAACGGCAGTTTATCACCACAAATGGGGTATTGCCACACTAAGGACAAATTGGGCAACAAAATGGGGTATTTTGTTCCCTGTGAAAATAAGAAATTTTGATCACAAATGACATTTTATTGGAAAAAATGACATTTTTTTCATTTCAGAGCCCAATTCAAATACGTGCTGTGAAAAAACTGTGCGGTCAAAATGGTAACAACAACCCTAAATGAATTCCTTGAGGGGTGTAGTTTCCAAAATGGGGTCACTATTGGGGGATTCCTACTGTTTTGGCACCTCAACACCTCTTCAAACCTGGCATGCTGCCTAAAATATATTCTAATAAAAAAGAGGACTCAAAATGCACTAGGTGCTTCTTTGCTTCTAGGGCTTGTGTTTTAGTCCACGAGCGCACTAGAGACACATGTGGGACATTTCTAAAATCTGCAGAATCTGGAAAATACATATTTAGTAGTGTTTCTCTGGTAAAACCTTCTGTGTTACAGAAAAAAAAATGAATAAAATTGAAATTCAGCAAGAAAAATGAAATTTGCAAATTTCACCTCCACTTTGCTTTAATTCCTGTGAAATGCCTGAAGGGTTAAAAAACTTTATAACTGCTGTTTTGAATACTTTGAGGGGTCTAGTTTTTAAAATGGGGTGTTTTATCAGGGTTTCTAATACATAGGCCCCTCAAAGCCACTTCAGAACTCAAGAGGTACCTTAAAAAAAAGGCTTTTGAAATTTTCTTAAGAATATGAGAAATTGCTGTTTATGTTCTAAGCCTTGTAACGTCCAAGAAAAATAAAAGAATGTTCAAAAAACGATGCCAATCTAAAGTAGACATATGGGAAATGTGAACTAGTAACAATTTTGGGTGGTATAACCGTCTGTTTTACAAGCAGATGCATTTAAATTCTGAAAAATGCAATTTTTTCAAAATTTTCTCTACATTTTGCAATTTTTCACCAATAAACACTGAATATATCGACCAAATTTTACCACGAACATGAAGCCCAATGTGTCACGAGAAAACAGTCTCAGAATCGCTTGGGTAGGTTTAAGCATTCCGACGTTATTACCACATAAAGTGAAATATGTCAGATTTGAAAAATGGGCTCTGAGCCTTAAGGCCCAAACTAGGCTGCGTCCTTAAGGGGTTAAAGGAACAGTGGCCAAGTGGAGACGGTCTACTAAGTCCTGCTGGATTAAGTTTGCAGCTGCTCCAGAATCCAAGCAAGCAGGTACAGAGTGCGATCCTTCACGGTGACGATAGACACAGGAGTCAAAATTCTCTGAGAGAATTTAGTGGTCGAGGAAGATTCACCTAGAGTTGTCTCTCCAATCAAGCCTAGGTGCTGGAGTTTCCCGGCTTTTGAGGGCATTGGCGCACAAAATGTCCCTTGTGGCCACTTTATGGACATAACCCAGTCGAACGTCTGCATTGCTGGTCGAACAGTCGGAGTCTGTCTACTTGCATAGGCTCCTCCAGAGGTGCAGCTGAATAGGACAGTAGGGGCCTTTTGAAATTTTGGTGCCAGTCGACAAGAGCTTTTCTCTCGACGAAATTCCAAAGTGAGCTCTTGGATCCTCATGTCGATCCAGGTTGCCAGAAGTATTAGGGCATTCAAGATAGCAGGAAGCTCTCGAGCTGCCAGTTCATCCTTTTATATGAGAGACAAGACCCTGCCAGAAAGTTGTCACTATGGCCTCATTATTCCAAGCCAGATCCGCTGCCAGTGTATGGAAGGAGATGCGTACTCCTACAGTTGATTCCCCTTGATTGAGGGTAAGCAGTGTGGCAGCTTCAGAGGATGTTCAACCCGGTTCCTCAAATGTACTGAAAGTCTCTAGAAACAGTGGCAAATCAGAGAATTATGGCCCCTCTCCTTCCAAGATGGGGTTCACCCATGCCAGGGCTTTACTCGAAAGGAGAGAAATAATAAAAGCGACCTTGACCTCATCAGAGGGGAAGAGATGGGCACGTAAATTGAAGTGCATCATACACTGGTTAATGAAGCCACTACAGGTCTTAGGATCCCCATCTTTGCGAGGAGGTAGAGGCAACGATATCACAGATCCAGGAGAGGCAGGAGGGATAGAAGGTGGTGGAGTTGCAGAAGCAGCCAGAGGAGGTACAACAGGAGGGATCCAAACGGTTTATTATGGAGTTTACAGCCTGCAGGTGCTGATCCTGGCGTGCCCGGTGGTCATGCATGTCCGCTTGTATCATCTGGACGGTGGTTTTGGGTTGACCAGCAGGACCAATGGCCTGAGCGTACTGTCACGACTATGTGGCATGTGGACCCAGTAGGCCACTCTGCCGTAGCGGAGTACCAGCTGGCCAAACAACAGTCAATGATAGTCTTTAGGACAAGAGTGCCTGGATAGAAGATTTGGCAGATACTTGGCACAGATGATAAACTCGACTCCGACACTAGACTTCGCACTTGAACAAACAGAATTACTGGATAAGGGATATGGGAACACAGGATACAACTAAGGGACCATTTACAATAACGAGCATCGGCAGACAACAACGCTCAGGCAAGGAGGAAGAGGGCAGAGTCCATTTTATAGTGCAGGTTTTTTACACCTGTAAAATGCTCCCTATACAATTCCAGCGCAGGAGAGACAGTGGAGCAGAGCGGGCGCGTGTGCTGGCCTCTTCGGGGAGGGAGATACCGGCTGGTATACATTGGTCTGCAGTCGCTGGAGGGTAAGTGATACCGGCAGTCCGTGACCGCGGCCATTACAAGTGCAGTCGTCTCGGACACCACTGGACTTGCCTAGGACACCTGATTCAGATGGTGAAGTCGTCTCGGACACTCGGCTTGACACAGGCACCGGACACAGATGGTGAAGTAGTCTCGGACGCTCTGTTTTGCACGGGCACCTGATACAGATAGCGAAGTCTTCTCAGACACTCTACTTAGGCACTAGAACTAGACACAGATACTGGATATGGGAAACAGGATTCAGGATACAGCTAAGGAGCCATTTGCAAGGCAAACGTAGGGTTGACACCACATTGCTCAGGCAAGGTGGAAGTGGCCAGAGTCCTTCTAAAAGGTCCAGGTGCACTGGTGTTGGACAGGGACTAAGTCGTTGGTGCGTGCGCTGGCCCTTTAAGAGTGGGGACGAGCGCACGTGCACCCCAATGGTCAGCCAACGGAATTCGTTGCTTAAAATCCACAGCAAATACAGTAGCAGCAAAGTGGATGGGATAGAAAAAATGTCATCCACGCTGCGTAAATACAGAGCGGAAAAAACTGAATTTGCAGAAATTGACATGCGGTGCGGAATTTTATTGTATTTGCGTAAACGCTGCATATTTGTTATGCGGGTTGAATTCAATAGGGAGGTAAATCCCGCAACTACTAGCAGTTGAGTTTTTTTGCGACGGGTTCGCAGTGATTCCGCCACAAAAAACGCAATTCAGAAAAAAAATAAAAAATCTTATACTTAGAAGTCTGTGTTTCTTCCTCCAGGCCGGCCTCCTGGGATGACATTTCATCCCATGTGACCGCTGCAGCCAATCACAGGCTGTATCGGCGGTCACATGGGATGAAACGTCCTCCTATGAGGCCGGCCTGGATGATGCCAGAGGGCCGGCCTCCTGGGATGAGGCTTTATCACTTGTGACCGCCGCTGTAGCCAATCACAGGCTGTAGTGGTCTCCTGGAATGAAACGGCCAGCTAAGTGCTGCAGTTTTCATTAGCAGACATTCCGGACGAAAAACTACCACATTTTGGTGCCGTTTCTTTGCCTGGAATTCCCTGCGGCGTACAGGGCGGATACGCTGCGTGCTTATTCACGCAGCATTCCCCCCCCCCATGTGAACTTAGCCTAAGTATAACAGCTGGGGAAGAGAGCAGTGTGTGCCGACGTCGCTGGAGGAGGAGACCCCGGCAAGTCCTGAGAGTCTGTCATGGTGGCGGCCGGTAAGTGTGGAATGCCGGTGGTCAGCGGCCGCGGGCATTACAGGGTGGATCACATATTTTAATGATTATTATTGTGAATGCCTGTCCTATGTTTCTTGCAGGGCCGGGAGTTACCCATATGTGGAAAGTGGAGGGTCAAGGTATGTGCACACGCAGTGTTTTCAGGTGTATTTCAGGGGGAGTTTATACCTCAAAACGCCTGAAAAACGGCTTCTGTTTACGCTTTCATTTTCGGAAAACGGCACGTAAAAAGACACCCGCGACAAAGAAGTGCATGTCACTTCTAGAGCCATTTTTTGGAGCCGTTTTTCATTGACTCTATAGAAAAACAGCTCCAAAAACGGCCGTAAAAAACACCACTAAAAACGCGAGTTGCTAAAAAAAATGTGTGAAAATCAGGAGCTGTTTTCCCGGTATTTTCAGATGTTTTTGAGTTTGCGTGTGCACATACCCTTACTATATATCACCTTCTCACCCATGAGGGGGAGCTGTGGACTATTACAAGTCATAACTAATATGTATGCTCCACCTGCAGCTGTCACCCGGCACGTTCTGCTCCACCTGCAGCTGTAGACGATATTCACCAAGTCCAGACCAAACCACCTGATTTAATCTCTAGCGGAATCACATCTTTCTTTGCTTTTTATCTTTGACTCCAGTGGAGTAAAGGGAGAATTACACGGGGTGATTATCGGGCAGATCATTAGTTCACAGAACGCTCGTTCCCGAGGAACGAGGAAACGCCGGAGTGGAGCGAGCAAACGCCGGAGTGGAGCGAGCAAACGCCGGAGTGGAGCGAGGAAACGCCGGAGAGGAACGAGGAAACGCCGGAGTGGAGCGAGCAAACGCCGGAGTGGAGCGAGCAAACGCCGGAGTGGAGCGAGCAAACGCCGGAGTGGAGCGAGGAAACGCCGGAGAGGAACGAGGAAACGCCGGAGTGGAGCGAGCAAACGCCGGAGTGGAGCGAGCAAACGCCGGAGTGGAGCGAGCAAACGCCGGAGTGGAGCGAGAAAACGCCGGAGACGAATGAGGAAACGCCGGAGTGGAGCGAGCAAACGCCGGAGTGGAGCGAGAAAACGCCGGAGACGAATGAGGAAACGCCGGAGTGGAGCGAGAAAACGCTGGAGAGGAACGAGGAAACGCCGGTGTGGAGCGAGCAAACGCTGGAGAGGAACGAGGAAACGCCGGAGACGAACGAGGAAACGCCGGATCATCTTTCTGATCGTATAGTTTTAAAAAAGTAAAAAATGTCTGGTTGTTGGTGTGTAAACATCACTCAAATAAGTCGAGTCGTGTCTCCCCCTATCATTAATAAAGCAGACACAGAGTTGGATTTTAATGGCCACAGCAGCCGTTTATTATTTAAATAACATGGAATTTTAAATAACCAAAATAGCATAACTTTTTGACTCCCCAAAAAGGAATTCTTCATAAAATTAAATAACCAACTGCGACCCTATCAGGGCCTTGACCACCTCAAGCATGTGAGCTCCTCCACAGACCCACCGCTTGTTCAATTCCATCCATCAATGCCAGACTCCACATATCAATTCCCACATCATTCAGGTGCAGTCCATCATCCCTCCAAAATTTTCCTGTCCCTGAATCCAAATCCCAGTGATACACTGCAACACCGCTGTTGCGTGCTACGAAGCCAGAGATAGTTGTTGGCCTTAATGCGGGCCTTGTTGACTCTCGTCACAGAGCGAGCCATGCGCCAACTCTGCCGCGGTACCATCTCCAACCACACAGTCACCAGGTTAGGATAGGAGGACCACAAGCAAAGTAAGTCATGCTTGACGTCCCGCACCAACTCCCGAAAAGGGCGTAAGCCTAAAATAGTTTCCCCCCTCGTGCAAAACCAGCACCTCCGGAGCCCTGTCTAACAGTACAAAGTTATGGAACCCAGGCAACACATTGCTCCATGACATTCCTCGGAAACGCATCCAAAGCAGCACCGCCATATGCCGAGGAATCCAAAGCTGTAGACCCTCCGGCTCTACGTCCCCACGAAGGGCATCCCTGTACACAAACCAATGCCCCATAATCCATACCATGCATGGGTTATGGCCTTTGAAACAAAGGGAAAACATACTTGCACCATGACTCACCCACTAGCATAAAGCACTTCACAGGCGGAACTCACACACCCGGAACATAATTACACAATACACAGATCACAACATATGCAGGCGAACATAAGTACGGAAACACGCTGATTCCCAACGCCCTATACGCCTCACACCTGCATCGCCCAAACCCCACCTCCGTCGCCGCCCCAATGCGGAAAGAATGAGATGGATAATGGTCTGCCTGCACACGACAAGCCACCAAATATTTCTTGAATACCGAGACAAACTAAAAACACGACAAAAACTTGCCATCCGCATGTCGCAGCAACGGGGAATCCGAGAGGCCCTTTCCAACCAAATAATCCCTGAGGCACAACACTGGACAAACCGGGTTCCCTGGTATCACAAACAACACTACCCTTCTTGAAAGCCAACCGAAACAGCCTGCTCTCATATAATGAATGACACACCTGCCACACCACCACTTCCAGTGAACACAAGAATTGAAAAGACACCGGACGCCTCTGATTTCTCACCACCTACACCCCTTCCGAAGCCCAGCAATGCCTGGCCCACCAAGAAATATTTCAAGATGTCCACTAACCCTCTGAGTTTAAAACAAAAAGCAATGGCCGCCACAAAGCGATTGACCTTGGCAACCGTGCATCCAGTAGCAAACGCTTCCCCGAATCAAAACAACAACGCAACAATCCTGTCATCATCTGAAACCACATCACCCAATCTCCCATTGACGCAATCCAGCAGCATACGCCGACCACGTTGAGCTGGCCAGCAAGCGTTCAATTAAGGCACCTGCCGCCCGGATACCAGCTCCCACAGATGACTGGGACAGTCCACCCCCGTTAACTCCGCATCCGGAACCAGCTGACAAAAACGATCCCACTGCGAGCGAGAAAGCGCATCAGCAATACAATTCTCCACCCCCGTACATTCACTGCCACCACCCACGCATTCAACTGTAAACAGGCAAGCACCAACTGACGCAACAAGCGAACTACCGGAGGAGACGCCGCCGAAGCGTTAATTATAGCCATCACCACCCCCAAGTTATTGCAATGGAAACAAACTTTCTTATCCCGGAACCTGTCGCCCCAAATGGTGACTGCCACCACGATGGGAAACAGTTAGAGCAGGGCCAAGTTGCGCGTCAAACCCGCCTCAACCCAAGAAACCGGCCATTGCCCAGCGCACCATTGCCCTTTACACAATGTGCCAAACCCACCGCACCTGACGCATCCGTGAACAACTCCAAATCAAAACTGTCCAACGCCCGCGACATCCAAAGTGAGCGACCATTATACCTAGCTAAGAAATGGAGCCAAACACGCAAGTCCTCCCTGTGATCAGCAACCAGACAAATGAAATTACATGTCTCCCAAACTTCCGCTGTCGCTGCTGCTAACAGACGACAAAACACCCTGCCCATCGGCATGATGCGGCAAACAAAATTGAATTTCCCTAGCAGTGACTGTAAATCACGTAACGTAATTGTTTTAATTTGACAAGCTCTATCAACTTCTGTCGTGGAAATCCATCGCTCAAAATATATTAGACTGAAATTTATACGAGTCTAAACAGACTCTCAAGGCCAGACCCCATTAGTCAGTAACCTAATTAGGATATGTGGCGAAACCGGGTCAGTGGGGGTCGGTTTACGCCTAGAGAATGTGGGCGATAGATTCAGGCGACACAGATTAACGGGACAAGCCACAGCGGCGCGTTTATTAACAGGGACAGACACACACAGAACCAATGCATCGCTGCTTCTCCCCTCTGGGCTGGATGGGACAGGCTACCTCACTATGGGGTCTCTCCACTGTACCTTTCATCCTTTGGGGTGTCTCCAGATCCTCCTTAGTTAGATGGGACTCCAGCACTTGTCCTCTATTACTGTTCCTAGGTCAGGTACCATCTCTGAGGTAGATAGCGCCTGCCTGCAGCTCACACTGCTATCTCATCCTCTCCTGGGCTGCAACTAACTCAGTTCTCACACAGCACCACTATATCCCTCACTCACCCCTCCCTCAGGAATCAGGCTTCCTGCTCTTGCCCCCTCCTTTTTCTTATTTACATTAAACAAGTTCACCTCTCAGCCTGTGACTCATTCTCCTGCAGTGTAAGATTAACCCTAGAGGGGAGGACATTGAAGCAGCACTGAATACAATACAATATAAAACAACTGGTTATCAAACGTAACGTAATGCAGTTTGAGGGGACATATCCCCATCTAGCACCGGGCGCCATCTAAGCTATGGCACCCGGATGGCGGGAGTGCGACGGTTTGCGGCAGGCTTAACCTTTATCTGAGTACAATGCCTGTAACCGTCACCCATTCCGCCACAGGATATTTCACCGATATATATCGAGAGAGGAGAAGAAAACACACAGACGCTGCTGATATGTTCAAAATGCTCCTCTGAAGGATTTATTACCAAACTCAAACTGTTAAACTGAAATTCAGAAGGGGTGTCGGCTTGAGGTTAACCAATCAGAGACAATGTGACAATATTTGTTATTCAGTAAAAAGCATACAATAAGATACATCCCAGATACATCATTATAATTCTTCACACATTAGGTTTTGCAGGTGTCTTATCTCTTTTGGACAGAATGTTCCCGTGGAGATGGGGGAGACCTTCCCTCACGCATACTTGCCACCCTGCCATCTCCCTCCCTGTCCATTCTCTACCAACTTCGCATGTGAACCAAGGTCAAAGATAAAACATACGAAATCAACATTACTTGTATTAAAGGAACAATGACTTTTCTATTCACTACAAAAGAACCAAGATGGGAACTCCAGACAAGATGGGAACTCCAGACAAGATGGGAACTCCAGACAAGATGGGAACTCCAGACAAGATGGGAACTCCAGACAAGATGGGAACTCCAGACAAGATGGGAACTCCAGACAAGACGCTGCTGCACGAAACTAAATCATTTAAACATTATCATCACTTTCACATAATACATATCTTAGTAATTCGGCCTCCTGCTTGATAATTCACAATGTAATTTCATACAGAGAATATAAGCAAATAAATCATCCTTCACACTTCCAAACTCAACGCAATCAGCTTATCCTCTGGTAATCTGCACTCCTTGGCCACAGTCAATTGTAATACCCAAAAAACAAATGTTCGTCACTGGACCCTCCGTTTTTTCCAAAGCCAATGGGACCCCAAACTCCCGCGACACCCAGGTAACCGTTTCCAGCAAGTTTGCACAAACACCCGAACCCGCCGGGCCAATGCACACAAAAAATCATCGAGGTAATGAATAACTGACGCCACCCCGGCGACCTCCCTAACTACCCATTCCAAGAATGAATTAAAAACTTCAAAATACGCACTGGACAGAGAACAGCCCATAGGTAAGCAACGGTCAACAAAATAACCCCCCTCGCAATAACACAACAACCACTGGCTTTCTGGATGCACCGGCAATAACCGAAAGGCAGCCTCAACATCAGTCTTGGCCATCAAGGCCCCTCTTCCGTAACCGCGCACCAAAGCTGCCGCAGCATCAAGCGACGTATACACCACGAAGCACAATTCTGGATCAATACCGTCATTAACCAACGCCCCTTTCGGAAACGACAAATTGTGTATGAGATGGAACTTGTTAATTTCCCGTTTTGGGACCACCCCTAATGGAGAAACAACCAAACCCGGAACTGGTATCGTCACGAATGGACCCGACATTCTACCCAAACTGACCTCCTTCTTAAGTTTCTCCGAAACTACCCCTGTATGCTGATATGCCGACCTAAGGTTGCGCTAAGTAAAAGGGACCTCGTGAGACGGAGGCGGAATAATAAAACCGTAACTAAAACCTGAACTAATCAACTGAGCCTTCTCCTTATCGGGGTACCTACTTAGAAAGGGGACCATCTTTGTGAGCTTCACCGGAGTCTCCCCCCATGACTGGACGCACCACTGGCTCCCCCTTGTCATCTCCCTTTCTTAAAACATTTTGACACTGCGATTGATCATTGCAGTGTAAACAAACGTGCTTAAATTTACACGTGGTTCCAAATATACATTGCCCCTCGTTAAACTGCCAACACGTCCCAAGCTTGGAACCCCAGGCCTGACCCGTACCACTGGAAGTTCCCGCTGCATTCCCGCACCTGGGAAAGGACTGACCTTGTATAAAAAGCACAGTCACTTTCAACCACAAGGCTATATCCTTATGATCCCATCCCACCTGATGTTAGGCCTCACTGCCTTTCACTGACAAAATTGTTCATCATAAGAAAGCCACGTCTGACCCCCTATACGCCATATGCGCTTCCCCAACAGCTTCAAAATGACAAAAAAGAGCCGCACAGTTGTCTTTTCTCCAATAACACTCGCCAAAAATCACAAAAGCCTGCAACCTGCGCCGCCCCACCATTTATTGCCACCCTGTGCTGAAGAACCGGCGTGCTAATAGAAGAACCCGCCCACGCAACAACCCCCGGTGCGACTAAATCCGAACTGACACCCGACATCAATAAAGCAGGAAAAGTCGGCGTTAACTCACCAGGCTGCCCAGGGGCTGTGAACCCGTCAGCCGGACCCGCATGTCCACGTGTAGAGGCCCTCTGCTCACCATCTTCCAATGCTCTGATCCCACTATGGCGCTTTCCACATTGGCAATGTGGGCACGGGGAATACATCGCATCATCCTGGTGGCTCCGCTCCAATTCCTGCATCCTCTGGCCTACTGAACCAGCCCCTCGCTGTTCGTTACCTGGCATCACTCCCACCACAGACCGCATCCTGTGTCCTCTGATCACGCCATCCTTGACCACCATCACCCTGTTGTGCCTAGCCGACCCTCTGCCTGGATTAGCCATGCAGGGTCGCCGAAGCACTTCCACCACGGATGGAGGGGTGGTGGCCGGAAGTGAAGGCCGCATCCTTCCTGAAGTTGCCGCCGGGCGCCGACGCGTGCTGGGATTTCTCCCAGGACCAGATGTAGAGGCAGCAGCAGGCCGCCCAGGCGTCTGGCCTGAAGGGTCCACAGAGGGGCTCCTCTTGCGTCGCCGAGCCCACGGGATCATCTCCAGACTCATCCGGACAGGCAGGCGCGAGCGCCTCATGCTGCGAGTTGTGCCGGAAGCACTTCCTCGCCTCCCAAACGACCCCCTAGAATGCCGTACATCCGACTGGTCCTGCAGTGATTAAGCCGGAGGTGCGATGTAGCGCTCCAGGCCTGCACCCGGAGCCTCTGGTAACTCCTGGCCAGGAGCAGCAACATGGCCTGCAATCAGCGCCGCTACTTGCACCCCAAGCCATCCAGGACCTTTGGACGCAGCAGTGATCCGCAACTGCTGCAGCACCTCTTCATCAGACGCCATGTGGGATGAGGAGATGGAAGAGAACATGTTCTTCCGTGTCCTGACGAAGAGAAGGAGGAAGACCACGAGACACCAGGTATATCCCCCTAACACTCCTCACCTTCTCCCAATAACCCTCCCTGACCCGAAATTCCCATAGAACAACCAACTCCCTATCCCTCCCATCTACTTAAGTCATGGAGGCTTCGCCTTAGTTCCTTTTCTTGTCTGCAGTACGGCCTCTTCTGGAGACGCGCTGCCTACATGATAATAATATATGGGGACGAGCAATCAGAGTAACCTCCCCATCCATAGCTCCGTGTGACAGGGCCTTAAAGGGAATGTGTTGCCAGCAAAACATGTTTTTGTTTTTTTAGTTAAACAATTAGTGTGTAGGTGATTAAACATTGTTCAATTTTTTTTTATATTTTTCACGAGTCAGGAAATATTATAAATTAGATTCTAATTTATAATATTTCCCAGCACTGGTCACTAGATGGAGCTATTCCCAAAATTGCAGCATTGCATGTGGTAAAGCAACCACATTGCTTTTTGCTGCAATATTGGGAAAAAAGCCCTCGCTCTAGTGAGCTCTCAGAATCCCCCCCTCCTTTATCCTGGCTAGTGCCGGGAGAAACGAGGGGTTTGAACGGTCTAACCTCCTACACTGTGTGTCGCCATTTTTTGAGCTAACACACAGTGTAGTAGGTTTACATACAGTAGTAAACACACTGAAACACAAACATACATAGAAATCCCTTACCTGCTCCTGCCGCCGCCGCTCCCCCCGGTCCGTCTGCTGCCGCTGATCCAAGTGCACAAGTCCGGAAGCCGCGACCGGAAGTAGTAATCTTACTGTCCGGCCGCGACTTCCGGTCCACAGGAAAATGGCGCCGGACGGCGCGCATTTCAAATTGGACTGTGTGGGAGCGGCACATGCGCAGTTCCCACACAGACGGCGTACACAGAAGTGGATGGGACGGGCCCCATTTGCAGTCCCTATGGGACTGTGGCTGCCGTATTCCATGTCTGTATGTGTCGTTAATCGACACATACAGAAATGGAAAAAAAAATGGCAGCCCCCATAGGGAAGAAAAAGTGAAAAAATAGAAAAAAGTAACACAAATAAATCCAAACGTTTTTAATAAAACACTAACATAAAACTGCCATGAAAAAAAAAATTTGGGTGACACTGTTCCTTTAAGAACCGCAATCACGTGACACTATAAGGGCAGGTTCACATGTGGCGGCAGAAAATCGAACTTAAAACGATTAGTAAAGGATATTGTAAAAGCGTTTGTGTTTATTAAATAATATCCGCGGTTTCACGCTGCCGTTTCTATACGTTTTCATTCGCCACACTTCATTTTATGCATTGTTTGTTGCGTTTCCATTGTGGTTTTCATTATGCCATTTTTTTTCCATTTTATTTAATTTCATTGCTGAATTGAAGAAAAATATATAAGAAACCACTCCATTAAATACAACGCGGTTTTAACGCTGTTGCCTCTTTCATCATTCACGTCAATAGGATAAAACTGCGAATAAACCGCGTGATAAACACGTCAGAACGGACAAGCAGCGGTTTGTAAAAGCCAACAGCATCGCAAACCCTACGGTGTAAAACTGCGACAGAAAAACGCATTGAAACGGCGATGTGTAAACGTAACCAGACAGACGGTCAGAGGTGCAGAGTCCTGTAGAACGGTCGCCTTCATCCCGCTGCAGCCACAATCTCACCGCAGTCAACAAGATCTGCAATCAAACCGTTATGTGCGGAGAATCACCGGTCACAGACGAAAATGGAACGGACCCTGAAATGACCAAAACACTAGAATGCCGATCCCACGGACATAAGACCCTGGAAACATCTGCAATACAACAGGTTTATAGTGGGCAAATGATTAAGACAAACTGCGGGGGATGCAAAGACCCCAACCCTGCTGATGTGTGGGATGGAAAGACCCCAACACTGCTGATGTGTGGGATGCAAAGACCCCAACCCTGCTGATGTGAGGGATGCAAAGACCCCAACCCTGCTGATGTGAGGGATAGAAAGACCCCAACCCTGCTGATGTGTGGGATGGAAAGACCCCAACCCTGCTGATGTGAGGGATGGAAAGACCCCAACCCTGCTGATGTGAGGGATGGAAAGACCCCAACCCTGCTGATGTGAGGGATGCAAAGACCCCAACCCTGCTGATGTGAGGGATAGAAAGACCCCAACCCTGCTGATGTGTGGGATGGAAAGACCCCAACCCTGCTGATGTGTGGGATGGGCAAATCCGGACCCTGCTGATGTGTGGGATGGAAAGACCCCAACCCTGCTGATGTGAGGGATGCAAAGACCCCAACCCTGCTGATGTGAGGGATGGAAAGACCCCAACCCTGCTGATGTGTGGGATGGAAAGACCCCAACCCTGCTGATGTGTGGGATGGGCAAATCCGGACCCTGCTGATGTGTGGGATGGAAAGACCCCAACCCTGCTGATGTGTGGGATGGAAAGACCCCAACCCTGCTGATGTGAGGGATGGAAAGACCCCAACCCTGCTGATGTGTGGGATGGAAAGACCCCAACCCTGCTGATGTGTGGGATGGGCAAATCCGGACCCTGCTGATGTGTGGGATGGGCAAATCCGGACCCTGCTGATGTGGGGGATGGGCAAATCCAGACCCTGCTGATGTGGGGGATGGGCAAATCCGGACCCTGCTGATGTGGGGGATGGGCAAATCCGGACCCTGCTGATGTGGGGGATGGGCAAATCCAGACCCTGCTGATGTGGGGGATGGGCAAATCCGGACCCTGCTGATGTGGAGGATGGGCATATCCGGACCCTGCTGATGTGGGGGATGGGCAAATCCGGACCCTGCTGATGTGGGGGATGGGCAAATCCGGACCCTGCTGATGTGGGGGATGGGCAAATCCGGACCCTGCTGATGTGGAGGATGGGCAAATCCGTACCCTGCTGATGTGGGGGATGGACAAATCCGGACCCTGCTGATGTGTGGGATGGGCAAATCCGGACCCTGCTGATGTGGGGGATGGGCAAATCCAGACCCTGCTGATGTGGGGGATGGGCAAATCCGGACCCTGCTGATGTGGGGGATGGGCAAATCCAGACCCTGCTGATGTGGGGGATGGGCAAATCCGGACCCTGCTGATGTGGGGGATGGGCAAATCCGGACCCTGCTGATGTGGGGGATGGGCAAATCCGGACCCTGCTGATGTGGGGGACAGATGAATTTGATCTCATGTGTACGTCATTATAATATGATGAGAAAGTTCCAGATTCCTGACTTAGAAGCAGCAGAGAAGAATTTAGGCCCCACAGATTCAGCCGGTAAAGTGGAACGTCAGAAGAAACACGTGGACAGGGCGGGACATGGCGCCAGGAGCGCTCAGGGACCTCATGATGGAAAGTTCTGCGAGGTCCTTCCTCATGGAGTCTTCTCCCTGGTCTCTACTCACGGCTCACATCAGAACGCAGGATGATTTCCGCTTGGTTTCCATGGTGTAGCGGATGAATCCCAGGCGGCTTTCATTGTACGGTGGGTAACGGATCTCATTCAATTTTTCACGACCATCACTGCGCAGGAGGCAGGCTCGATTGTGAGAGAAGGTATCAAAGCTGAACTTGCCATGATACATGCCCATCCCACTGTGTCCTGGAAGATAAAATAGGGCGAGCATTAAGCACAAGCAAGCAGAGATACTATATCAAGAGTCGCTATGTTAGTGCAGCTACAACGTCCAACCACAAATATTATCGAGGCCGCAGCCCGCTCCCCATACACATTATTCAATCCTCGCCCTGTCGGTCATGTTGGATTTATTGGCTATTCGTGGTGTGTAATGATATGTGTATGGCGGTGTCTGATCGTTCACTTTGCACGTGATGGTTATATTCGGAGGATGATGTCCACAGTGGCGGATCCCCATAGGTCAGTTATGGGCAGCCCAAAGACCACGTCACAGTTTTGTCACGTTTTTGCCACGAATTGCAGCAAAAACAGCAACAAAACGGAATTCCCTGGACTCAATTGTATTCGCATCCTTTGGACACGGATACAATTGACATCGCTGACAAGGAAAGGAAACCATTGGGTCCCTTCCCTGCCATTCAGTGTTTTTTTTGTGATGCAGGTGGCCGCTTGCGTCGCTCCGCTGGATGTGGAGAAGAGACCAGGCCTGCAACAATGGAGAAGACGATGGCGCTGTGTCAGGAACAGGTGTGTGGCACTATCATGAGAGGGGTGCCGCATCTACAGGGGGCAGTGTGTGTGGTAATATATACAGGGGGCAGTGTGTGTGGTAATATATACAGGGAGCAGTGTGTGTGGTAATATATACAGGGGGCAGTGTGTGTGGTAATATATACAGGGAGCAGTGTGTGGTAATATATACAGGGGGCAGTGTGTGTGGTAATATATACAGGGGGCAGTGTGTGTGGTAATATATACAGGGGGCAGTGTGTGTGGTAATATATACAGGGGGCAGTGCGTGTGGTAATATATACAGGGAGCAGTGTGTGTGGTAATATATACAGGGGGCAGTGTGTGTGGTAATATATACAGGGAGCAGCGTGTGTGGTAATATATACAGGGGGCAGTGTGTGTGGTAATATATACAGGGAGCAGTGTGTGTGGTAATATCTACAGGGAGCAGCGTGTGTGGTAATATATACAGGGGGCAGTGTGTGTGGTAATATATACAGGGAGCAGTGTGTGTGGTAATATATACAGGGAGCAGTGTGTGTGGTAATATATACAGGGGGCAGCGTGTGTGGTAATATATACAGGGAGCAGTGTGTGTGGTAATATATACAGGGAGCAGTGTGTGTGGTAATATATACAGGGGGCAGTGTGTGTGGTAATATATACAGGGAGCAGCGTGTGTGGTAATATATACAGGGGGCGGTGTGTGTGGTAATATATACAGGGGGCGGTGTGTGTGGTAATATATACAGGGACCAGTGTGTGTGGTAATATATACAGGGGGCAGTGTGTGTGTGGTAATATATACAGGGAGCAGTGTGTGTGGTAATATATACAGGGGGCAGTGTGTGTGGTAATATATACAGGGGGCAGTGTGTGTGGTAATATATACAGGGGGCAGTGTGTGTGGTAATATATACAGGGAGCAGTGTGTGTGGTAATATATACAGGGAGCAGTGTGTGTGGTAATATATACAGAGGGCAGTGTGTGTGATAATATATACAGGGGGCAGTGTGTGTGGTAATATATACAGGGGGCAGTGTGTGTGGTAATATATACAGGGGGCAGTGTGTGTGGTAATATATACAGGGAGCAGTGTGTGTGGTAATATATACAGGGGGCAGTGTGTGTGTGGTAATATATACAGGGAGCAGCGTGTGTGGTAATATATACAGGGAGCAGTGTGTGTGGTAATATATACAGGGAGCAGCGTGTGTGGTAATATATACAGGGAGCAGTGTGTGTGGTAATATATACAGGGAGCAGTGTGTGTGGTAATATATACAGGGGGCAGTGTGTGTGGTAATATATACAGGGAGCAGCGTGTGTGGTAATATATACAGGGAGCAGTGTGTGTGGTAATATATACAGGGGGCAGCGTGTGTGGTAATATATACAGGGAGCAGCGTGTGTGGTAATATATACAGGGAGCAGCGTGTGTGGTAATATATACAGGGAGCAGCGTGTGTGGTAATATATACAGGGAGCAGTGTGTGTGGTAAAATATACAGGGGGCAGTGTGTGTGGTAATATATACAGGGGGCAGTGTGTGTGGTAATATATACAGGGGGCAGTGTGTGTGGTAATATATACAGGGGGCAGTGTGTGATAATATATACAGGGGGCGGTGTGTGTGGTAATATATACAGGGGGCAGTGTGTGTGGTAATATATACAGGGAGCAGTGTGTGTGGTAATATATACAGGGGGCAGTGTGTGTGTGGTAATATATACAGGGAGCAGCGTGTGTGGTAATATATACAGGGAGCAGTGTGTGTGGTAATATATACAGGGAGCAGTGTGTGTGGTAATATATACAGGGAGCAGTGTGTGTGGTAATATATACAGGGGGCAGTGTGTGTGGTAATATATACAGGGGGCAGTGTGTGTGGTAATATATACAGGGAGCAGCGTGTGTGGTAATATATACAGGGGGCAGTGTGTGTGGTAATATATACAGGGAGCAGTGTGTGTGGTAATATATACAGGGAGCAGTGTGTGTGGTAATATATACAGGGGGCAGCGTGTGTGGTAATATATACAGGGGGCAGTGTGTGTGGTAATATATACAGGGAGCAGTGTGTGTGGTAATATATACAGGGAGCAGTGTGTGTGGTAATATATACAGGGAGCAGTGTGTGTGGTAATATATACAGGGGGCAGTGTGTGTGGTAATATATACAGGGAGCAGTGTGTGTGGTAATATATACAGGGAGCAGTGTGTGTGGTAATATATACAGGGGGCAGTGTGTGTGGTAATATATACAGGGAGCAGTGTGTGTGGTAATATATACAGGGAGCAGCGTGTGTGGTAATATATACAGGGGGCAGTGTGTGTGGTAATATCTACAGGGAGCAGTGTGTGTGGTAATATATACAGGGAGCAGTGTGTGTGGTGATATATACAGGGGGCAGTGTGTGTGGTAATATATACAGGGAGCAGCGTGTGTGGTAATATATACAGGGGGCAGTGTGTGTGGTAATATATACAGGGAGCAGTGTGTGTGGTAATATATACAGGGAGCAGTGTGTGTGGTAATATATACAGGGGGCAGTGTGTGTGGTAATATATACAGGGAGCAGTGTGTGTGGTAATATATACAGGGAGCAGTGTGTGTGTGGTAATATATACAGGGAGCAGTGTGTGTGTGGTAATATATACAGGGGGCAGTGTGTGTGGTAATATATACAGGGGGCAGTGTGTGTGGTAATATATACAGGGGGCAGTTTGTGTGGTAATATATACAGGGAGCAGTGTGTGTGTGGTAATATATACAGGGAGCAGTGTGTGTGTGGTAATATATACAGGGAGCAGTGTGTGTGTGGTAATATATACAGGGGGCAGTGTGTGTGGTAATATATACAGGGGGCAGTGTGTGTGGTAATATATACAGGGGGCAGTTTGTGTGGTAATATATACAGGGAGCAGTGTGTGTGGTAATATATACAGGGAGCAGTGTGTGTGGTAATATATACAGGGAGCAGCGTGTGTGGTAATATATACAGGGAGCAGTGTGTGTGGTAATATATACAGGGGGCAGTGTGTGTGTGGTAATATATACAGGGGGCAGTGTGTGTGGTAATATATACAGGGGGCAGTGTGTGTGGTAATATATACAGGGAGCAGTGTGTGTGGTAATATATACAGGGAGCAGTGTGTGTGGTAATATATACAGGGGGCAGTGTGTGGTAATATATACAGGGAGCAGTGTGTGTGGTAATATATACAGGGAGCAGTGTGTGGTAATATATACAGGGAGCAGTGTGTGTGGTAATATATACAGGGAGCAGTGTGTGTGGTAATATATACAGGGAGCAGTGTGTGTGGTAATATATACAGGGAGCAGCGTGTGTGGTAATATATACAGGGGGCAGTGTGTGTGGTAATATATACAGGGAGCAGTGTGTGTGTGGTAATATATACAGGGGGCAGCGTGTGTGGTAATATATACAGGGGGCAGCGTGTGTGGTAATATATACAGGGAGCAGTGTGTGTGGTAATATATACAGGGAGCAGTGTGTGTGGTAATATATACAGGGAGCAGTGTGTGTGGTAATATATACAGGGAGCAGTGTGTGTGGTAATATATACAGGGGGCAGTGTGTGTGGTAATATATACAGGGAGCAGTGTGTGTGGTAATATATACAGGGAGCAGTGTGTGGTAATATATACAGGGAGCAGCGTGTGTGGTAATATATACAGGGAGCAGTGTGTGGTAATATATACAGGGGGCAGTGTGTGTGGTAATATATACAGGGGGCAGTGTGTGTGGTAATATATACAGGGGGCAGTGTGTGTGGTAATATATACAGGGGGCAGCGTGTGTGGTAATATATACAGGGAGCAGCGTGTGTGGTAATATATACAGGAGCAGTGTGTGTGGTAATATATACAGGGAGCAGCGTGTGTGGTAATATATACAGGGAGCAGTGTGTGGTAATATATACAGGGAGCAGCGTGTGTGGTAATATATACAGGGAGCAGTGTGTGTGGTAATATATACAGGGAGCAGTGTGTGTGGTAATATATACAGGGGGCAGCGTGTGTGGTAATATATACAGGGAGCAGCGTGTGTGGTAATATATACAGGGGGCAGCGTGTGTGGTAATATATACAGGGGGCAGCGTGTGTGGTAATATATACAGGGAGCAGTGTGTGGTAATACATACAGGGGGCAGTGTGTGTGGTAATATATACAGGGGGCAGTGTGTGTGGTAATATATACAGGGGGCAGTGTGTGTGGTAATATATACAGGGGGCAGTGTGTGTGGTAATATATACAGGGAGCAGTGTGTGTGGTAATATATACAGGGGGCAGCGTGTGTGGTAATATATACAGGGAGCAGCGTGTGTGGTAATATATACAGGGAGCAGCGTGTGTGGTAATATATACAGGGAGCAGTGTGTGGTAATATATACAGGGGGCAGTGTGTGTGGTAATATATACAGGGGCAGTGTGTGGTAATATATACAGGGAGCAGTGTGTGTGGTAATATATACAGGGAGCAGTGTGTGTGGTAATATATACAGGGAGCAGTGTGTGTGGTAATATATACAGGGAGCAGTGTGTGTGGTAATATATACAGGGGGCAGTGTGTGTGGTAATATATACAGGGGCAGTGTGTGGTAATATATACAGGGAGCAGTGTGTGTGGTAATATACACAGGGAGCAGTGTGTGTGGTAATATGTACAGGGAGCAGTGTGTGTGGTAATATATACAGGGGCAGTGTGTGGTAATATATACAGGGGGCAGCGTGTGTGGTAATATATACAGGGAGCAGTGTGTGTGGTAATATATACAGGGAGCAGTGTGTGGTAATATATACAGGGAGCAGTGTGTGTGGTAATATCTACAGGGAGCAGTGTGTGTGGTAATATATACAGGGGGCAGTGTGTGTGGTAATATATACAGGGAGCAGCGTGTGTGGTAATATATACAGGGGGCAGTGTGTGTGGTAATACATACAGGAGCAGTGTGTGTGGTAATATATACAGGGAGCAGTGTGTGTGGTAATATATACAGGGAGCAGTGTGTGTGGTAATATATACAGGGAGCAGTGTGAGTGGTAATATATACAGGGGGCAGTGTGTGTGGTAATATATACAGGGAGCAGTGTGTGTGGTAATATATACAGGGGGCAGTGTGTGTGGTAATATATACAGGGAGCAGCGTGTGTGGTAATATATACAGGGGGCAGTGTGTGTGGTAATACATACAGGAGCAGTGTGTGTGGTAATATATACAGGGAGCAGTGTGTGTGGTAATATATACAGGGAGCAGTGTGTGTGGTAATATATACAGGGAGCAGTGTGTGTGGTAATATATACAGGGGGCAGTGTGTGTGGTAATATATACAGGGGGCAGCGTGTGTGGTAATATATACAGGGAGCAGTGTGTGTGGTAATATATACAGGGAGCAGTGTGTGTGGTAATATATACAGGGGGCAGCGTGTGTGGTAATATATACAGGGAGCAGTGTGTGTGGTAATATATACAGGGAGCAGTGTGTGTGGTAATATATACAGGGGGCAGTGTGTGTGGTAATATATACAGGGAGCAGTGTGTGTGGTAATATATACAGGGGGCAGTGTGTGTGGTAATATATACAGGGAGCAGTTTGTGTGGTAATATATACAGGGGCAGTGTGTGTGGTAATATATACAGGGAGCAGCGTGTGTGGTAATATATACAGGGGGCAGTGTGTGTGGTAATATATACAGGGAGCAGCGTGTGTGGTAATATATACAGGGAGCAGTGTGTGTGGTAATATATACAGGGAGCAGTGTGTGTGGTAATATATACAGGGGGCAGTGTGTGTGGTAATATATACAGGGGGCAGTGTGTGTGGTAATATATACAGGGGGCAGTGTGTGTGGTAATATATACAGGGAGCAGTGTGTGTGGTAATATATACAGGGGGCAGCGTGTGTGGTAATATATACAGGGAGCAGCGTGTGTGGTAATATATACAGGGAGCAGCGTGTGTGGTAATATATACAGGGAGCAGTGTGTGGTAATATATACAGGGGGCAGTGTGTGTGGTAATATATACAGGGGCAGTGTGTGGTAATATATACAGGGAGCAGTGTGTGTGGTAATATATACAGGGAGCAGTGTGTGTGGTAATATATACAGGGAGCAGTGTGTGTGGTAATATATACAGGGAGCAGTGTGTGTGGTAATATATACAGGGGGCAGTGTGTGTGGTAATATATACAGGGGCAGTGTGTGGTAATATATACAGGGAGCAGTGTGTGTGGTAATATACACAGGGAGCAGTGTGTGTGGTAATATGTACAGGGAGCAGTGTGTGTGGTAATATATACAGGGGCAGTGTGTGGTAATATATACAGGGGGCAGCGTGTGTGGTAATATATACAGGGAGCAGTGTGTGTGGTAATATATACAGGGAGCAGTGTGTGGTAATATATACAGGGAGCAGTGTGTGTGGTAATATCTACAGGGAGCAGTGTGTGTGGTAATATATACAGGGGGCAGTGTGTGTGGTAATATATACAGGGAGCAGCGTGTGTGGTAATATATACAGGGGGCAGTGTGTGTGGTAATACATACAGGAGCAGTGTGTGTGGTAATATATACAGGGAGCAGTGTGTGTGGTAATATATACAGGGAGCAGTGTGTGTGGTAATATATACAGGGAGCAGTGTGAGTGGTAATATATACAGGGGGCAGTGTGTGTGGTAATATATACAGGGAGCAGTGTGTGTGGTAATATATACAGGGGGCAGTGTGTGTGGTAATATATACAGGGAGCAGCGTGTGTGGTAATATATACAGGGGGCAGTGTGTGTGGTAATACATACAGGAGCAGTGTGTGTGGTAATATATACAGGGAGCAGTGTGTGTGGTAATATATACAGGGAGCAGTGTGTGTGGTAATATATACAGGGAGCAGTGTGTGTGGTAATATATACAGGGGGCAGTGTGTGTGGTAATATATACAGGGGGCAGCGTGTGTGGTAATATATACAGGGAGCAGTGTGTGTGGTAATATATACAGGGAGCAGTGTGTGTGGTAATATATACAGGGGGCAGCGTGTGTGGTAATATATACAGGGAGCAGTGTGTGTGGTAATATATACAGGGAGCAGTGTGTGTGGTAATATATACAGGGGGCAGTGTGTGTGGTAATATATACAGGGAGCAGTGTGTGTGGTAATATATACAGGGGGCAGTGTGTGTGGTAATATATACAGGGAGCAGTTTGTGTGGTAATATATACAGGGGCAGTGTGTGTGGTAATATATACAGGGAGCAGCGTGTGTGGTAATATATACAGGGGGCAGTGTGTGTGGTAATATATACAGGGAGCAGCGTGTGTGGTAATATATACAGGGAGCAGTGTGTGTGGTAATATATACAGGGAGCAGTGTGTGTGGTAATATATACAGGGGGCAGTGTGTGTGGTAATATATACAGGGAGCAATGTGTGGGGTAATATATACAGGGGGCAGTGTGTGTGGTAATATATACAGGGAGCAGTGTGTGTGGTAATATATCTACAGGGAGCAGTGTGTGTGGTAATATATACAGGGGGCAGTGTGTGTGGTAATATATACAGGGAGCAGTGTGTGTGGTAATATATACAGAGGGCAGTGTGTGTGGTAATATATACAGGGGGCAGTGTGTGTGGTAATATATACAGGGAGCATTGTGTGTGGTAATATATACAGGGAGCAGTGTGTGTGGTAATATATACAGGGGGCAGTGTGTGTGGTAATATATACAGGGAGCAGTGTGTGTGGTAATATATACAGGGGGCAGTGTGTGTGATAATATATACAGGGAGCAGTGTGTGGTAATATATACAGGGGGCAGTGTGTGTGGTAATATATACAGGGAGCAGTGTGTGTGGTAATATATACAGGGGGCAGTGTGTGTGGTAATATCTACAGGGAGCAGTGTGTGTGGTAATACATACAGGGAGCAGTGTGTGTGGTAATATATACAGGGAGCAGTGTGTGTGGTAATACATACAGGGAGCAGTGTGTGTGGTAATATCTACAGGGGGCAGTGTGTGTGGTATATACAGGGGGCAGCGTGTGTGGTAATATATACAGGGAGCAGTGTGTGTGTGGTAATATATACAGGGGGCGGTGTGTGTGGTAATATATACAGGGGGCAGTGTGTGTGGTAATATATACAGGGAGCAGCGTGTGTGGTAATATATACAGGGGGCAGTGTGTGTGGTAATATATACAGGGAGCAGTGTGTGTGGTAATATATACAGGGAGCAGCGTGTGTGGTAATATATACAGGGGGCAGCGTGTGTGGTAATATATACAGGGAGCAGCGTGTGTGGTAATATATACAGGGAGCATTGTGTGTGGTAATATATACAGGGAGCAGTGTGTGTGGTAATATATACAGGGAGCAGTGTGTGTGGTAATATATACAGGGGGCAGTGTGTGTGATAATATATACAGGGAGCAGTGTGTGGTAATATATACAGGGGGCAGTGTGTGTGGTAATATATACAGGGAGCAGTGTGTGTGGTAATATATACAGGGGGCAGTGTGTGTGGTAATATCTACAGGGAGCAGTGTGTGTGGTAATACATACAGGGAGCAGTGTGTGTGGTAATATCTACAGGGAGCAGTGTGTGTGGTAATATCTACAGGGGGCAGTGTGTGTGGTAATATATACAGGGGGCAGCGTGTGTGGTAATATATACAGGGAGCAGCGTGTGTGGTAATATATACAGGGGGCAGTGTGTGTGGTAATATATACAGGGGGCAGTGTGTGTGGTAATATATACAGGGAGCAGTGTGTGTGGTAATATATACAGGGAGCAGTGTGTGTGGTAATATATACAGGGAGCAGTGTGTGTGGTAATATATACAGGGGGCAGCGTGTGTGGTAATATATACAGGGAGCAGCGTGTGTGGTAATATATACAGGGAGCAGCGTGTGTGGTAATATATACAGGGAGCAGTGTGTGTGGTAATATATACAGGGGGCAGCGTGTGTGGTAATATATACAGGGAGCAGCGTGTGTGGTAATATATACAGGGAGCAGCGTGTGTGGTAATATATACAGGGAGCAGCGTGTGTGGTAATATATACAGGGGGCAGTGTGTGTGGTAATATATACAGGGAGCAGTGTGTGTGGTAATATATACAGGGAGCAGTGTGTGTGGTAATATATACAGGGAGCAGTGTGTGTGGTAATATATACAGGGAGCAGTGTGTGTGGTAATATATACAGGGAGCAGTGTGTGTGGTAATATAAACAGGGAGCAGTGTGTGTGGTAATATATACAGGGGGCAGTGTGTGTGGTAATATATATAGGGGGCAGCGTGTGTGGTAATATATACAGGGAGCAGCGTGTGTGGTAATATATACAGGGAGCAGCGTGTGTGGTAATATATACAGGGAGCAGCGTGTGTGGTAATATATACAGGGAGCAGCGTGTGTGGTATTATATACAGGGAGCAGTGTGTGTGGTAATATATACAGGGAGCAGCGTGTGTGGTAATATATACAGGGAGCAGTGTGTGTCGTAATATATACAGGGGGCAGTGTGTGTGGTAATATATACAGGGAGCAGTGTGTGTGGTAAAATATACAGGGGGCAGCGTGTGTGGTAATATATACAGGGAGCAGTGTGTGTGGTAATATATACAGAGGGCAGTGTGTGTGGTAATATATACAGGGGGCAGTGTGTGTGGTAATAAATACAGGGAGCAGTGTGTGTGGTAATATATACAGGGAGCAGTGTGTGTGGTAATATATACAGGGGGCAGTGTGTGTGGTAATATATACAGGGAGCAGTGTGTGTGGTAATATATACAGGGAGCAGTGTGTGTGGTAATATATACAGGGAGCAGTGTGTGTGGTAATATATACAGGGGGCAGTGTGTGTGGTAATATATACAGGGGGCAGTGTGTGGTAATATATACAGGGAGCAGTGTGTGTGGTAATATATACAGGGAGCAGCGTGTGTGGTAATATATACAGGGAGCAGTGTGTGTGGTAATATATACAGGGGGCAGTGTGTGTGGTAATATATACAGGGGCAGTGCGTGTGGTAATATATACAGGGGGCAGTGTGTGTGGTAATATATACAGGGAGCAGTGTGTGTGGTAATATATACAGGGAGCAGCGTGTGTGGTAATATATACAGGGAGCAGTGTGTGTGGTAATATATACAGGGAGCAGTGTGTGTGGTAATATATACAGGGAGCAGCGTGTGTGGTAATATATACAGGGGGCAGTGCGTGTGGTAATATATACAGGGGGCAGTGTGTGGTAATATATACAGGGGGCAGTGTGTGTGGTAATATATACAGGGGCAGTGTGTGTGGTAATATATACAGGGGGCAGTGTGTGGTAATATATACAGGGAGCAGTGTGTGTGGTAATATATACAGGGAGCAGTGTGTGTGGTAATATATACAGGGGGCAGTGTGTGTGGTAATATATACAGGGGGCAGTGTGTGGTAATATATACAGGGGGCAGTGTGTGTGGTAATATATACAGGGGGCAGTGCGTGTGGTAATATATACAGGGGGCAGTGTGTGTGGTAATATATACAGGGGGCAGTGTGTGGTAATATATACAGGGGGCAGTGTGTGTGGTAATATATACAGGGGCAGTGCGTGTGGTAATATATACAGGGGGCAGTGTGTGGTAATATATACAGGGGGCAGTGTGTGTGGTAATATATACAGGGGCAGTGTGTGTGGTAATATATACAGGGAGCAGCGTGTATGGTAATATATACAGGGAGCAGTGTGTGTGGTAATATATACAGGGAGCAGTGTGTGTGGTAATATATACAGGGAGCAGTGTGTGTGGTAATATATACAGGGGGCAGTGTGTGGTAATATATACAGGGGGCAGTGTGTGTGGTAATATATACAGGGGCAGTGTGTGTGGTAATATATACAGGGAGCAGCGTGTGTGGTAATATATACAGGGAGCAGTGTGTGTGGTAATATATACAGGGAGCAGTGTGTGTGGTAATATATACAGGGAGCAGTGTGTGTGGTAATATATACAGAGGGCAGTGTGTGTGGTAATATAAACAGGGAGCAGTGTGTGTGGTAATATATACAGGGAGCAGTGTGTGTGGTAATATATACAGGGGGCAGTGTGTGTGGTAATATATACAGGGGGCAGCGTGTGTGGTAATATATACAGGGAGCAGCGTGTGTGGTAATATATACAGGGGGCAGCGTGTGTGGTAATATATACAGGGAGCAGTGTGTGTGGTAATATATACAGGGGGCAGTGTGTGTGTGGTAATATATACAGGGAGCAGTGTGTGTGGTAATATATACAGGGGGCAGTGTGTGTGGTAATATATACAGGGGGCAGTGTGTGTGGTAATATATACAGGGGGCAGTGTGTGTGGTAAAATATACAGGGGGCAGTGTGTGTGGTAATATATACAGGGAGCAGTGTGTGGTAATATATACAGGGAGCAGTGTGTGTGGTAATATATACAGGGGGCAGTGTGTGGCAATATATACAGGGGGCAGTGTGTGTGGTAATATATACAGGGAGCAGTGTGTGTGGTAATATATACAGGGGGCAGTGTGTGTGGTAATATATACAGGGAGCAGTGTGTGTGGTAATATATACAGGGGGCAGTGTGTGTGGTAATATATACAGGGAGCAGTGTGTGTGGTAATATATACAGGGGGCAGTGTGTGTGGTAATATATACAGGGAGCAGTGTGTGTGGTAATATATACAGGGGGCAGCGTGTGTGGTAATATATACAGGGAGCAGCGTGTGTGGTAATATATACAGGGGGCAGCGTGTGTGGTAATATATACAGGGAGCAGTGTGTGTGGTAATATATACAGGGGGCAGTGTGTGTGTGGTAATATATACAGGGAGCAGTGTGTGTGGTAATATATACAGGGGGCAGTGTGTGTGGTAATATATACAGGGGGCAGTGTGTGTGGTAATATATACAGGGGGCAGTGTGTGTGGTAAAATATACAGGGGGCAGTGTGTGTGGTAATATATACAGGGAGCAGTGTGTGGTAATATATACAGGGAGCAGTGTGTGTGGTAATATATACAGGGGGCAGTGTGTGGCAATATATACAGGGGGCAGTGTGTGTGGTAATATATACAGGGAGCAGTGTGTGTGGTAATATATACAGGGGGCAGTGTGTGTGGTAATATATACAGGGAGCAGTGTGTGTGGTAATATATACAGGGGGCAGTGTGTGTGGTAATATATACAGGGAGCAGTGTGTGGTAATATATACAGGGGGCAGTGTGTGTGGTAATATATACAGGGGGCAGTGTGTGGCAATATATACAGGGGGCAGTGTGTGTGGTAATATATACAGGGGGCAGCGTGTGTGGTAATATATACAGGGAGCAGTGTGTGTGGTAATATATACAGGGAGCAGTGTGTGTGGTAATATATACAGGGAGCAGCGTGTGTGGTAATATATACAGGGAGCAGTGTGTGTGGTAATATATACAGGGAGCAGTGTGTGTGGTAATATATACAGGGGGCAGTGTGTGTGGTAATATATACAGGGAGCAGTGTGTGGTAATATATACAGGGAGCAGTGTGTGTGGTAATATATACAGGGGGCAGCGTGTGTGGTAATATATACAGGGGGCAGCGTGTGTGGTAATATATACAGGGAGCAGTTTGTGTGGTAATATATACAGGGAGCAGCGTGTGTGGTAATATATACAGGGGGCAGCGTGTGTGGTAATATATACAGGGAGCAGTGTGTGTGTGGTAATATATACAGGGGGCAGTGTGTGTGGTAATATATACAGGGAGTAGCGTGTGTGGTAATATATACAGGGAGCAGCGTGTGTGGTAATATATACAGGGAGCAGCGTGTGTGGTAATATATACAGGGAGCAGCGTGTGTGGTAATATATACAGGGGGCAGTGTGTGTGGTAATATATACAGGGAGCAGTGTGTGTGGTAATATATACAGGGAGCAGTGTGTGTGGTAATATATACAGGGAGCAGTGTGTGTGGTAATATATACAGGGAGCAGTGTGTGTGGTAATATATACAGGGAGCAGTGTGTGTGGTAATATAAACAGGGAGCAGTGTGTGTGGTAATATATACAGGGGGCAGTGTGTGTGGTAATATATATAGGGGGCAGCGTGTGTGGTAATATATACAGGGAGCAGCGTGTGTGGTAATATATACAGGGAGCAGCGTGTGTGGTAATATATACATGGAGCAGCGTGTGTGGTAATATATACAGGGAGCAGCGTGTGTGGTATTATATACAGGGAGCAGTGTGTGTGGTAATATATACAGGGAGCAGCGTGTGTGGTAATATATACAGGGAGCAGTGTGTGTCGTAATATATACAGGGGGCAGTGTGTGTGGTAATATATACAGGGAGCAGTGTGTGTGGTAAAATATACAGGGGGCAGCGTGTGTGGTAATATATACAGGGAGCAGCGTGTGTGGTAATATATACAGGGGCAGTGCGTGTGGTAATATATACAGGGGGCAGTGTGTGGTAATATATACAGGGGGCAGTGTGTGTGGTAATATATACAGGGGGCAGTGTGTGTGGTGATATATACAGGGAGCAGTGTGTGTGGTAATATATACAGGGAGCAGCGTGTGTGGTAATATATACAGGGAGCAGTGTGTGTGGTAATATATACAGGGAGCAGTGTGTGTGGTAATATATACAGGGAGCAGTGTGTGTGGTAATATATACAGAGGGCAGTGTGTGTGGTAATATATACAGGGAGCAGTGTGTGTGGTAATATATACAGGGAGCAGCGTGTGTGGTAATATATACAGGGAGCAGTGTGTGTGGTAATATATACAGGGAGCAGCGTGTGTGGTAATATATACAGGGGGCAGTGCATGTGGTAATATATACAGGGGGCAGTGTGTGGTAATATATACAGGGGGCAGTGTGTGTGGTAATATATACAGGGGCAGTGTGTGTGGTAATATATACAGGGGGCAGTGTGTGGTAATATATACAGGGAGCAGTGTGTGTGGTAATATATACAGGGAGCAGTGTGTGTGGTAATATATACAGGGGGCAGTGTGTGTGGTAATATATACAGGGGGCAGTGTGTGGTAATATATACAGGGGGCAGTGTGTGTGGTAATATATACAGGGGGCAGTGCGTGTGGTAATATATACAGGGGGCAGTGTGTGTGGTAATATATACAGGGGGCAGTGTGTGGTAATATATACAGGGGGCAGTGTGTGTGGTAATATATACAGGGGCAGTGCGTGTGGTAATATATACAGGGGGCAGTGTGTGGTAATATATACAGGGGGCAGTGTGTGTGGTAATATATACAGGGGCAGTGTGTGTGGTAATATATACAGGGAGCAGCGTGTGTGGTAATATATACAGGGAGCAGTGTGTGTGGTAATATATACAGGGAGCAGTGTGTGTGGTAATATATACAGGGAGCAGTGTGTGTGGTAATATATACAGAGGGCAGTGTGTGTGGTAATATAAACAGGGAGCAGTGTGTGTGGTAATATATACAGGGAGCAGTGTGTGTGGTAATATATACAGGGGGCAGTGTGTGTGGTAATATATACAGGGGGCAGCGTGTGTGGTAATATATACAGGGAGCAGCGTGTGTGGTAATATATACAGGGGGCAGCGTGTGTGGTAATATATACAGGGAGCAGTGTGTGTGGTAATATATACAGGGAGCAGTGTGTGTGGTGATATATACAGGGAGCAGTGTGTGTGGTAATATATACAGGGAGCAGCGTGTGTGGTAATATATACAGGGAGCAGTGTGTGTGGTAATATATACAGGGAGCAGTGTGTGTGGTAATATATACAGGGAGCAGTGTGTGTGGTAATATATACAGAGGGCAGTGTGTGTGGTAATATATACAGGGAGCAGTGTGTGTGGTAATATATACAGGGAGCAGTGTGTGTGGTAATATATACAGGGAGCAGTGTGTGTGGTAATATATACAGGGGGCAGTGTGTGTGGTAATATATACAGGGAGCAGTGTGTGGTAATATATACAGGGGGCAGCGTGTGTGGTAATATATACAGGGGGCAGTGTGTGTGGTAATATATACAGGGGGCAGTGTGTGTGGTAATATATACAGGGAGCAGTGTGTGTGGTAATATATACAGGGAGCAGCGTGTGTGGTAATATATACAGGGGGCAGTGCATGTGGTAATATATACAGGGGCAGTGTGTGTGTGGTGTAATATATACAGGGAGCAGTGTGTGTGGTAATATATACAGGGGGCAGTGTGTGGTAATATATACAGGGGGCAGTGTGTGTGGTAATATATACAGGGGCAGTGTGTGTGGTAATATATAGAGGGGGCTGTGTTGGCGATATCTGGGGTGTGTGGTAATATCTACAGGGGCTGTGTGTGGTAATATGTACAGGGGGCTGTGTGTATGTGGCGTTTTACAGTGTGTGGTATTATATTCAGGCGCGCAGTGTTTGGTGCTATTATATTTAGGGGTACAGTATGTGGCACCATAATACACTTTATTTTCGTTTATAGGTGTGGAAATATTGGAAAAGTGAGGAGACGTCTGAGTGGCAAATTCTGCAGATATGAGTCATGGCCGGGAGAAGTCGTCATGAGCGCTGGACCGGATGGAGAAGAAAAGAGGAAAAAAACTACTAGAATCTGAGACGTCGTCACCTGTGAGTCACTAGATTTATAGAGAATCTGTCACCTCTCCTGACATGTTTATTATAGGAAAT